>NW_022475514.1:0-52442 GCF_009193585.1 Aspergillus caelatus
AAAAAAAAAAATAAAAAAAAAATAAAATAAAATAAATAAATAAATACAAAAGAGAAATAAAAATGAAAAAAAGAAAAGAGCAAACTTACCCCCCAACACTAAACATAAAATAATAAACCCCACCTCTCTTCAAAACCCAAGGACCCTCCACATATTCCTTGGGAGTAATCTCCAAGTAATCCCCTTTAAGACTAACCATATCACTCCCCAACTCAACAACAACAGCATGACTCCACCCGCCAAAATACAACCAAACGCGTTGATCCTCATCAACAAACACCTGCGCATCGATCGGCTCCGCCCCGAACACCGTCTCCCCGACTAACGGCTTCCCCAACACATCCTCATAGGGACCCTGTGGCTCCCCGGAGACAGACTTCGCGACGCCAATGCCTGCTCCGTCGCCCGCGGAGAAGTACATGAAGTAATCGCCGGTGAACGGGGAGCGGGTGACGGAGGGGGCCCAGGCTGCGCGGTTTGTGGACCAGGGGATGGCGGTTAGGTTGAGGATGGTTGGGTGTTTGGTCCAGGTTAGGAGGTCGGGGGAGGAGAAGGCGTCGAAGAAGGTTTGGGTTTCGTAAGCTGCGCTGTAGGTTGGGTAGAGCCAGTAGGTGGTGTCGAAGATGCGGGCTTCGGGGTCGGCGTACCAGCCTTCTATTACTGGGTTGCCGGAGTTAGGGGGGACTGAGGGGTTTAAGGGGGATTGGGTGGTGAGGGTTGGGGTTGGGAGTTGGAGGAGGAGGAAGAGGGTCGGGAGGAGGGTTTGGATTGTTGGGAGGTGCATGTTCTTTTTTTTTTTTTTGCTCTGGGTCATTGGTTTTTTTTGGGAAGTGAGAGTGAGGGTGAGGGTAGGATTGGGGTTTGATACAGGGGAGAGAGAAGGGACATAAATATATTTACATGTAAGGGGTTGTTTGTTAAAGTTTGATGTGTTAACTGTTAAATTGACTTTGGGCTGCTGCAGGAATGCGGGGGAAATGTCGACTAGATTGATCAGATATTGCGCACATGATCTGATGTGCTTTGGTCAGTTGCGGGCATGGCATCAGGTGGTTAGCGCATATGATGAGTTGTTGTATATTGTCATCATAGGGGAGGGTGGGTAGTGCTTGTTGACGCGTTTAATAGTGGTTTAATATTAAGCTCTAATTGGGACGGGCTGATGGAATATGCTGACAGGGCAATCGGAGTGTCAATAGAGAACAGTGTTTGGAATTACACCTAACTTATGTCTGATCAAAAATGTACTCGATCTTGAAGCTTGATGGCAATATTTTCTTTCGATAGCGTGGCTGCAGAGTTTGCCCTGATGAAGACGCCAGATACAAACGACATCGCCTAAGTCAAAAGGCCATTCCAGCCCATATAGATAGGTAATACTATCGCTCAAAAAACTACGTATGTCCCTTTTTTTTTTCCTTTGCGTCTTTTGCTCGTTAGACTAATACTACTAGGAGTCTTCCTATTTAGACGAACCTAAGGTTCTACACGACCAAGTCCTATTGGCTTATACCTTATTTGTATTATTTATGCCTGATTATAATATATCTCTGTTTTACTAATTCACCTTGTCTTTTAATATATAGTTGGGCGTCTTGAAAGAATAGTGAACTCCGAGATAATAGCTTTAGTAAAAAGGTATCTAGTATCCAACCTAGTAATAACTAAAGATTTTGTATGTTTCTAGATTTTCTCTTTAAACGGAATGATCTTACTGCACCCTATAAAACTATTTCTACTGAATTTTGCTAAGTGTTAGGATAAGCTTTCTATACTGTAGCCTATTCTTGGTTGTCAGCTAATAATTGTATAACTGACTTTTATATAACTGTCATGTATTTTCTCTTCGGCGATATATTAAAGTGATCTAATCTCACTTGAGTCAGACCCTCTTTGCGCACAGATGATAACAACTATACCTTGTTATTAGGATAGCAGAGGATGGGTGCTAGAGTTAAGATGAGGCCAGAATATAAAGATAATCGAGTACAAGAATGAGAAAGGTGTTCGTGGGCTTGGGTAAGGGTTGGGGCGCAAGAAGAAACTCGAGAATGAGGGAAGGAAAATGAGTTAGCATAGAAACACCTGGTCCACCATGCAATTAGGCTCAGTACTAACTCCATTCTCCCGGCCAAGTCATCCGCATTATTACTGATCAATTAGTCTGACCGAGATAGACTGGCTTCTAGTGACTATGTGTTGAAATTTACTTGACATAGTTACTTAGATGCTGGGTGCCAGGTCCATAATGCTGGAAGAGTAGGCAGATATAACAGGAGGATAGAATTATGAAAAATCGATCAAAATTATTATATCTATCTATACTTCCCCTATTCTTATCGGTAACGTAAAGTTGGGGATGATTTATAGAATATAAAATCCTCGCTTGAGCTGTAAAATGATCATGTGACTACATACTGTCATCTCATTTGGCCAGTTATCCATGGATGGCAGACAAGGTCATCTTGAACGGAAATAGCCTGGTTTAGCCCATTTTCTACTGGTCAAGACCAGAATCTGTTGGTACATTAGTAGATCCTCCATAAAACTGGGGGAGCGGAGACCTCAAACAATATTCACCAATCAGCAGCGGCCAGTGCAGCCGTCTTTGACTACCTGATTGGTTTATACCAGAATTTATCTATATCAGCTACCAGACCAATTAAAACCAAAGGAAAGTTGACCCAAAATATCCCCCGTGTCCCAGAATGTTTTTTACTCTCTGACTTATTATAAGATCATGGACAACCTGAACGAACCTTCGAAAGTTCATTGCAGCTTAAGCTTCCTGAAAATTAAATCTCTTCTTCTCTGTCAACCTGGATGATGGGGTGGTCTGTTGAAGCCATCCTTGCTTTCGTCGGTTTACTCATTACCCTCGCTCCAACGCTCTTTCTACTATTGAAACACTTGAGAACAAGGTGCAGCAAAGTGCCAGACTCAGGTACGTCGTTTTATATTATATAGAAAGATGGACGAAAGGAACAGCGATGTATAGCTAAGAAGGTTTAACCCAAGCAGAGTCTCTCTCACGGGCACCCGAGCAAGAAAATACTACCTTGAAGCCGCGGCAGGAAGTCCAAGTCTAAGAATAGTCATGCAAGCCCAACAGAGATATGGGGCAGTTGGTTGCCAGTTTGTCTTTTCAGGGAGAAAGAGTAGCGATGGTACAGGACAAGATGAAGAATGATGACCGGGCGGTAAATATAAGCTAGACCTTGTATCTTATAAGGAGATCCAAAGCTCATATGGCTGTCTGTAAGCTATTTACGGAAGCGTTTGTCCATATGATATCCCGCTGCAAACCCTTCATGATTATTTGTATTCGTAAACATATTTATGGAGACTTTCGAGGGTCTTGCAGGTAACTGCCTCTACGATATGTGGTAGCTATGGCTGCAAATATATTTTCCAGGGGGAATTAAAGTCCTGTTTAGGAAAAGTATTCAAGCGCTTATGAGAGTAGCTAAAAGAAATCAATGTGCCAAAGAAGGCTTCAGACCTATGGGACCTCAGATACCGTCGTGAGAGGGTAGTCTACATCATGGGTTTTACATTAATATACTAAAACGAAGGGCCATAGTCAGTTATAAACCGGAAAACAGACATTTTTCGTGTATTTCAACATAGTATCAACATGATGTGTAGGCCCTCAGCAGAGTCACTACTCTCGTATGCCCTTCTTTTACCACGAAAGAGGCGGCATGGTCACAGGCAAGTGACAGATTTTCCTTGCAGGGGAAAGAGTTGAGTAACAACTGTAACATATCAAGACGACCATGCTCAGCTGCCGCATCAATTGCTGTTCTACCATCGATAGGTGCCGCAGCTGCAGTAACATCAGCTCCATGTTCCAGCAGCCTCCTGGCAAGTCCAAGGTAGCCATGAATGGCGGCTGCTTGAAGCGCAGTTGCACCGTGTTTCTTTGCCGGAAGGGCGTTAATATCGGCACCATAATCTATTAAAAGGTTCGCAATCTCTGGCTCTTCGTAGAGAATTGCTGTTTGTAAGGGTGTTCCCATATCTTCTGTTGCCAAGATGTTCACCTCTGCTCCACTTTCAAGTAGCAACTTGACTACATCGACATCAGGCTCGCTAAGTGTCTTTTGGAGTAAAGTCTCTCCATGGGGGTCAATCGCATTAACATTAGCTCCAGCATCAAGCAATGCTTTTACCAGATCGGCATTGGGTGGGATATCTTTATCCACTGTGATGCATGCCAAAGCTTGTTGCATCACAGTCGAGTCTAACCCCCCTACATGTTGTGAAAATATCTCAATAACCTTTTTGACAGCACTTAACTCATTGGTAGTGCTTGATACTGCAATCTCAAGTGCTGTTTCAGAGCCCCAACGCTTTGTGATATCAGCACCTCGCTGAAGAAAGAGATCAAACATCTCATTTGAGCAGCACCGCTCGAGAGCATGGAGAAAGGTGCTATGTCCCTCTTCGTCATTTATAGAAGGGGCATTTGGATCTGCCCCGCTATGAAGCAGTAACTCCATCATATCGTGAGGTATTATCTTTCTTGTATTTCGCCCATTCATGATTCCGCCCACTTGGAGACATTACGAAAACAAGTTTACCACAAATGTCTTAAATATCTTCAAATGGATACAGTGGCTGGCGAAGATAGCAAATTTCCAGGATCTTTTGTTTGGTGAAGGATGGGAAGGCCGATGGCACATATATGATCAATCGGGGATGACATATCGGATAGGCTGACGTGTAACAGGGCTGTGACTATTATTGGGTCGCGACCGTGGTCTTGGTGGACGGGTGGCTGTTCGTTCTACTCCTCGTGGAAACTTGCAGAGGCTGCTCCCGATTTACAGACAAAGGTCGCTATCCCCGTCGCGTGAGCTCAGGATGGCACTGCTCACCTACTAGAACAAGGAAGGCAGGCATCAGGGTGCTCGTAGGCTGTTGCTCGGTAGGCCATGTTGCAAGATTGATATTATACTCAGGTATACACGAATTCAAAATACCGTCAACAGCAACTCATTAAACCTTAATACTTATAAACAGGGCGATGTGCCATTTCCAATACACCGTCCCTTCCATAGTTTAGCCAAAGGTGAAAATTTTACGACCTGTTCTCCGTAAAAGAATCACTTAGCTGCCCTGACTCTCAAGAGACCCTGCTTAATCTTGTAATCAATGCTACTAGTGCAGATCTCAAATCTAGGACAATGTTTTCGACTGCGTGCGTGTGGTCACCAAGTACGTTATAAACACCAATGGAGAACTATGTATTGAAAAGGTTGTACTGTTCAACTCATGTCCTAAGACTCATCCAGCAGCCCGGAGCGATTCCTGATTCGCGCACCGTAGATGTAGAGTAGCAAGGGTATCGGGATAAGGAGCGCTGCGACACATCCGAGCAGTGTGCAGGCCCATTCTACGCCCAGAGCGTCGAACTATGAAACACTTTGTTAAACATTCCACTGAAGCGGACACGGTGGTCTTATAGAAATGGCCATATCACTCACTCACCATATAAAAAGCAAAAAGTGGAAAGATCGCACCAGCCAATGACCGAAGAAACGTGTGTGCAGCGACAGCTGAAGCGGCCCTACTTCGCAGTCAATAAATTTATCTTTAACTAATCTCGCAATGGAAACATACTTTTTCGGTCGTGCCTCTACCAGATAAGCGATCGAGGGTAGGAACATTGTCAGCAGGCCAAATCCAGTAAGAATGCCTGATATTGTGGGAGCCACCCATGATATGCTTCGCCGATAGCCTGACCAGCCCAGCCAGAATAAGCCCCCTGAGAAGGCAACTGCTCCTGGGATCGCGATAGGAAGACGCCATTCTGGCATTATTGTGCCCCCGTTCCGCTTCATTTGCCGAAGGACCCATGGCTGCATTGCGAATACACCCAAAGCGCCAGATAGCTGTCCAACGATGATTCCAATGTAGGGTAGTCCACCTACTCCGGGGTTCATGCCATGGATTTGTTGAAAGATAATAGGATAGGCAGTTAAGAAAAGATACAGAAGCCCATATACGAACGAGGCGAAAATGCTCATGCATAGCACGATCGGGTCGAAAGCTAACATCTTCAATGGAAGACTGACATAGTCGGCAATTATGGTTCGCAAGTCAAGACTTATTTCCTCATGCTTTGCATGAATTGACCAATCACCCTGCTCGCGACGTAAGCGATCCGCCTTCCAACCTAGGAGTACCGGTGCGTAGGTTTCCCTCATCGTAGTAATGAGAAGAACGAAAATGACGCTGCCTAAAATTCCAGGTATATATGCCGTCCAGCGCCAGCCGAGACTATGGTTCATTACAGTAAACCCGCCGATGAATGGGGCTGTAAGAGGGCCGATGAACACCATCAGACAGAACCCGACCATCGCGATACCCCGTTGATATGGTGGGAAAATATCAGCATAGACTGCCCCAGAAAGAGTCAAGGGACCCGCCCCAAAAAAGCCTGTGAAGTATCTCAGGATTATAAGAGACTGAAGATCTTTCGAAACGGCAGTCGCAAAACAGAAAATAGTAAAACCCAAGGCTGATGTAACCAACGGAAGCTTTCTCCCTTTCAGTTCAGAGAAAGGAGCCCAACATAAGGGACCCGTGGCGAACCCAAGGACGTAGAGGGAAACACCTAAAGTTGCTACCTCCCTGTCGATATTGTACATCATAATCACGGTGGGTATAGCTGAAGTGAAGATACTACTTGCCATTGCGACAACCATTGTAAGGAGTCCCAACAAGACCGAGATATATACCCTGCATTAAAGTCAACATTTCCAGGGCCTGCAAAAAATGGTATGCATGGCTTACCGTTTCCGAATTGACCAGTTGAATGGTATGGAGGGATCATCGGGGCCCTCAAAGTCCACGTATTGTACACTCATTTTTGCGATTTGACCAGGAGATTCAACAAGAGCATTAGTGGCGAATGAGGGAGGATGTCGTATCAAAATATCCAGTATAGTCAGGAGGGATAGATCAAGTAGGTCTTTAGGATCATTAGCCCAGGCACTTCTACATAGCAGGAGTAGATCAGGCCGTCTGGTTCACCCTCAGGGGAGAATATGAGACAAGAACGAGATTTTCATCGCATATTATGCAATACATGAAATGCAGATTTCTTTGGGCCAGGCCCCGGTTCTCGATAGATTCCAAAACTGGAAATTTTTCATGACCAAGACGGCATGTTCAGCTCATCAAGTAATTCATGCTCCACAGGGCGATAGGAGAATAACAGCTGTATTGCTGAAGACCCACTATCAATATATACTAGCGGATATAAAAGTATAATCATGTAAATGCAACCGAGGTAGATTAGTGATACTATTGCTTTATTGGGCTATCGTAGTACGACATAGCTTAAAGTCACGTAAGATCCTGCACTGCTGTATCCAAACTCACGTATCAATGCTAGGTTATTGATGTCTAACTGTCCAAGAAATTGGTAGTTGAGGTTATGCCAGAAAGCAAAAGCGCTATATTGGACAGTCGGCATCCACAATCACGCCGCGGGATACCCCCACAACGACAAGTTTGGTAGAGCCACTGCAAGAACGTTTTAATTACTAAATTAGCAGTGCAGGGCCATTCATAGCCAGTCGAAGGAGGGATGTATAAGAATCACGTGCCTATTTACTTATGAATAAGTGTTGATACTAATCATAATGCATACAGAATAAGCCCTCTAGTGCATCGTTCAAACTCACCTTTCCGGACATACGGGAGGCCCTGGTAGATTGTCTACCATTGATGTCTGATATGAGTTTACAGGTAAATAAGTTCTATGCCGACTTTTGTCTTACCCGGTCCTAATATGTGAAGTGTCTGTTCATCTAATGAAATACAATGCTCGATATAAAGAGGAAAGTCTAGTGCTTTTTAGTGTAGCCCTTTTCTCTCAAAATATCTCGAATATGGTTAGATCCCTACCCGGGCTAACCACTCCTCGTTATATGCACGTATTCTGTAACCGTCAATACATTTCTTTTGATTCAACATTGGTGTGTTAGTAGAGCAACCGTATCAAGTTACATTACAGGGTTTAGATTCATTCGATCCAATATACCACCAATTTCAAGAAAACGAACAGCAACCACAGGGAGATGGAGTCAATTCCACGAGCGGAGAAACCAGGCTATTATGCTCTCATAGTTGAGGGAAACATTTATCCAAGGATATACGTATTGGTGCCTGCACCCAAGAGGGCACTAAGTTGGCCCTTGGATACTCTATCCCTAACATTAAGCGCCCATTTCTCATTTCAAACAAGGGATAGAGGGCTTCGTAGCGCCTGATAAACTTTTAACCTTTTGGCAATACCAAGCCCCATTCATTGTAAACGTAGTTTTACCCATGGGCCAGAGCAAAATAAAGCCTTAGAGTTATGATTGCTATGGGCCACTTCTCAATAAAATCTAGAGTCCTATCTCATATTTCGATAGACGCTTCCACTCCAATCCACTAGCAGAGGAGAACAGATCTTTAGACAATGCCAGCACTGGCAGTTTATTGCACTATTGGATATAGTGACTGAATATATACTATACAGAAATATAACGTAGGGGTATTGTGTACTTATATGTTGGACAATGTACCATGTCAATCCCAAATTTAGTCCCGCATTATGCAGCGCCGAATCCCCGAGCGTTCTCCAAGGCTTTATTTAGCTTGTCTTCCAAGACATTTTTCGATGAATATTCTGGCAAAAGAAGCCGACCAAAACAGGTTAAACTGGTGGGAAGGCGCTAGAAGCAATTAGCATGGCAGCCGACTAAAGTGCTTAGAGAAAATGGTACACCTACAGCATCACCCACTCCGTTCTTTTGAATAACAAACATAATGCTTGCAATCCCGTTAACCGGAACCCGGTCACTGGCAGTCACAAACTCCAACAGCTGCGCCTTTTTCTCCGCAGGGAACCGCCGTGCGATACCCCAGAAATCGCGGATTGTGCGATGGCTTGGACCGAAACCGCCTTCGTAACGTGCATGATGTTCCAGCTCATCCATATCGATCTCTTGGATTCCTTCTACCACTGTCTTCAGTGCCTCTGGCGTGAATATGGACAAGGCCGAGCGGTCCAAGCAGGTGTAGAAGCCCTGTGCAAAAGCCTCGAAATGAGGCCGAACTGACTTATCCGTCAGCCAAAAGATGTAATCTTTAACAAATTGAGAGCGATTTTGGTTTGTGACAAAAGACGCCTCCTCAGCTGGGGGCGTAGGCGACTGCATCACTACCGAACCATCCAGAGATTTCGCCATGTCCGCAAACGATTCTGTCGCCTCTGCACCCATTGAGGACGGCGGGCTTAGGTTCACGCAGTCAGTGTAACGGCGAACCTCCGACCAAGGTGGGGAACCGAGGGACCGGTTTCCACCCCCTGATCGCGCCAACGCTGAAGGAAGAGGCCACGGAGCATCTTTGTCGACTTTTTGCATGTCCACGGTCTCAATAGTTCCAAAGGCTTCGAAGCTAAATTCATACGTGCGCATGAATACGTCTTCCACATCGCCATCCTCCCAAGTCAAAAGTTGTTCAAGACCCTTAGTAAGTTCTGGCCAACCGTCACGGATATGGTCGAGATGCTTCACCTTCAACCCCAGAAGTTTGCGATAGAAGGCAGTTGGGAAATTTATGGGCAGAGTAAGGCCATTGTAAACCGCAAGGGACATTAATAACCCGAGAAGCTCATATTTGTAAAGCGGCTCCAACGAACACGGTTGAAACCAGGAGACTCGAGTGCGGCTATCCGTCGCAAACATACCATACGACGGGTCCAAGGCTTCCGCCATGAGTACTCGGAAGAACTCCTGCTGGACACCGCCGTGATCAAGACCTTCTTCACCCTCATCCATGCCCATCTGGACTTTTAACGGCCGCATTAGCTCTCGCTTCTCACGCCGCCACAGCTGATTGAGAGCATCGGTGAGGAGATTGTCTCGTCGGACCACAAGAACCAAATACGTAGTCATTGAAGTCTTCAGCCGTGCGAGCATCCCAAAATCATCCTGGATTTGTATGGGTCCAAAAGCTGTCTGTGTTACGTGTCTGGTGGTAGTCATTGCAGCCTCGTAGAACCTTGACATGGCGGCATAGTTCAGAGCACGGAAGTAAATGACCAGAGCAGAGGGAGGAAAGAGGAAGGGGTATGAAAGCAAGTGCAGAGTTTTGTTATTCGGCGATCGACCTATCCACTCAACAGGCATCTCTAGGGGCTCCAACCTCTCCGAAAGGAACGGAGTTTGAAAGTCTTCTGGGACAAGGCCCAAGCGATCCCGTTCCTTGTACATAAGGGACAATATCTGTACAGCGCCTCCGGTCGCGCTACCTTTGGACAGTTCGGGGCTCCCGTCCCATTCTTTGAGCAATAAGGTACGAAGCCATTCCGCGATGACCGCAGCAGCACCCGGTGGTCTCATCTGATTTTTGTCGTGGACATCGGCAGTCACTAGGCGATGGTTGTCGCTAAGGTTATTGATGAGGAAATCCAGGACACTGTTCTTTGATTTACGTGAAGTATGACTGTAAGGATGTCGGACTTTCGAAATCTCATAGAAGGCCATTCGCGCTGTAAGCGCGCGCACCAAGCGGTCAACTAATCGCAAGGCAAGGTCATGTTCCAGTGCGTCGGTTACGTCCACAACTGCTCGTGTATTGCGTAACGGAAGCTTTTGCATATCCGCGCTCGAAGCTACAGCCCCAGTAGCGCGCATCTGAAGAATTCCGCGCCAAGTGGATGCATCTATCTCCGGAAGAGAACTAGTCAAGGCGAAAAGGGCGACTGTTGCGACGTCTGCTGCACATGAATCAGTAACGTGTTCATTGCCTAGTGCATCGGACGCCCGGCGAATAATTATAGGCGTAGATACAGGTGCTCCTGTCGTCGAATTGTAGGATGAACGGCGGGATTGTCTGGGGTTCGACAATTCCTTCGGCGGAACGAACAGCGATTCAAGCGCACTCCAAAGACTATGAAAGACGAGTTCCCTAGGACAAATCGTAAATAGCTTGCGCAATGATGGTTGAAGCTGCTGGAGGTTCAGCTTTAAATTAGAACTACTCTGCTCTATGTCATTCGGCCGAGCCGTGTTATCTCGAAACGATCGCAGAATTTGCCTCGTGCTGCTCAATGCATAGAAAACGCTCTGCGAAACGAAAGCATATGCATCACGTTGGCGAGACGTTGCAAATTTCCACTCCGAGTCGTCAAATGTACCCATGGACCCTATATAAGCCAGTTCGTCTTTCCATCGTTCAGCGTCATCGTCAGATGGAGCTAACATTTTTCCTAGTTCGTCGATGATCTCGGAAGTCAGATGAGTAAGAGATTGTATAGTGGGCATATCTTCGCTTTGATGTATATCATTGTGTTTCGAGCTAGGGGCACTTGGAGATCGGGGCTCTGAGGCAGGTTGGTCATCGTCATCAGAATGGGTATTTTGGTCGTCAGGAACGTGGACACCATTCAGGAGTTTCGCACCGTCCCAAGAAACACGTCTTTCCTTTTTCGGCTGCTCATGCAGGCAAGCACCGTCTCCAGTCCTGCCTCGATGTTTCTGTGGACGATGTCTCAAAGCGGGTGGGGAAGGTATATTGACCAGCCCATCTGTGTTCGCATGTGTATTGATCGACAGCTTCCTAGCGGGCTTCAGCTCCGAATAAACCTTCTCGTCGATACTCGACCGAGGACTTTGCCGTCGTTGATCTACATCAGCGAGCGATAGGCGTTTGATTTGCTGATTCGGCAGTTTCAATTCAACAGCAGCTGTTGTGTTGGCGATATTTCGTGACGAAGGCGTAAGTGGGTTGCCCCTAGTAGATGTATTGTGCCGAGATATACGTTCCCTCTCTTGGCGGTGCTTCTCTGCCCCGGAATGAGATTTGGCGTGTTCAGTGCTCGGCTTTGGAGGTCGTGAACTAGATCGGCAATATGGGTGGTCGGAGTCTGCGCTAAATGTACTCGGGGAACGCCTCAGGGGCAACCATTCAATCATTCTCAAAGACAAAGTATCAAACAAATTTTGGGTGAATGACTTGGGATCCTTTAATGGTTGGGTTGATTGGTCTTCGTTGGCCGGTATACATTCAGCCTCTTCTTGCAACGCAAATCCTGGGGAGGAAGTACGTCCCGCATTATCCCAAAGATCGCCTTGTCTATCCGACGAAGTTTGAGCCGCTGAGTATCCATCTGTAGCGCCTTGGTCCAATACCGATGACCCACTACATTCCTTCCTCGAATCGTTTGTAGGAGCACGGCTTCGACGTTTGGATCGACGGTAGTAATCTTGCGATGATAAGTCCGACGGAACCCGAGGAGTGTTGCGACAAAGGCCACTCTCTGCGTTATCCACGCTGGCCAGGTAGCATGCCAGTGTCCGGGCACTCAACTCTGTATATCGACGGAACGGCTCCTCAGTCACCCTCCTTCGATAGCTCGCGCATGTTGGGGTGGAACAGCTTGGGTCCTGACATCCATAGAGAAGTTGGTTTTTGTACCTTGGGAGCCAGCTACGTCAGCCGTCCATCCAAGTCAAACATTCCCCGCGGATACTAACCTTCGAACCAGAAGATTGAAATGTCGTCGTCGCTCATCCCTATACCAAAGCAAGACCTGCGCGGGATCCGACACATCAACGGTATTCTGTGTGATAACTTCCGGCGCGTTTGGCGGGACCTTCGACCGATGAAATTGGGGTCTATCGGTGCCACAATGCGAAACCTCATACGAGCTCACGGAAGCTCCGCGGAGCCTTGTCATCTTCGCAAACTGGGGAGCATGCCTGAACCCCCGGTCAGGAACGTCTATCGGGAAAATCGCGTCTTCGCCTGGATTTATCGTTTATCAAATCCAGAGGATTCGATGATGGTAGCCTGCCCTTTCCACGCTGATATCATGCGGACTGACACACCAGCCTCAGGCGCCAAGCATGTCAAGTCGGCTGACTAACATTAAGTGGAATAAATATGATCCGATTAATCATTCACTAGGCTTAATATAGATAGTGTCTTCCCGGACAGGCTTAGCGGAGGGGCACGTGCAATTAACGTCATGTTCTCTAAAAGCGGCATGGGCAATGATTTTCAATGTGTGGTCCGGGTTATCGGCGACATCGATTAGCCCGATCTTTTCTGTCGAGGGGCAATATTGCGCCGCTTCACTTTCTCGCTAGATACTTCCTACTGGGTTTTATTTCTAATCAGGCCCAAAACCTTTTCTGTGACGACTTCGCCTAGTTTTGCTTTTTTATTGCTCTTGCAAAAAACGAATACTCCCGCGCAATATATATTCACACAACTGATCGCCTTTTCAACAAATTTATTCTTGTGATACCCATCTCTTTTACTGTTCCATATAAGGAACTGTCAGAAAACATGGCTTCCATCGATCTAAATGTACCAACGACTACGTTGCCATATACCTGCAACACCTGTCTCGTTGCTTTTCGCGGCAGCGATGCTCAGCGGGATCATATGCGCAAAGACTGGCAGTAAGTTTGTTGGAAAATATGCGACTCAGAATGCATTACTAATGTTCGGTCGACTCAAGTCTCTATAACATGAAGCGCCGCATCGCGTCTCTGCCCCCAGTATCCCAGGAGGTTTTCAACGACAAGGTCCTCGCTGCCAAAGCCACAACTAGTGCCGCTGCCGCCAAAGCTTCCTTTGAGAAGACATGTGCCGCCTGCCAGAAAACATTTTTCAGCGAGAACTCGTATCAGAACCACGTGAAGAGTTCCAAGCACAAGGCCCGTGAGGCGCAGATGCTTAGAGAAAGCGCCGATGACGCATCGTCTGTCATGAGTTCTACCTTCTCTCTGGGTGAGCCAGTCAACAAACCTCGTGAGCGGTCGGAAGTGTCGAAAGTTACGGAGAGCCTCAAGAACGCTACCATCGAAGAGGATGCCGAAGATGAGGAAATGGAAGAGCAGGGCTTCTCGGCCTCTCGTTGTCTTTTCTGTAATGAGAAATCTTCAGATCTTGAACAAAACGCCGAGCACATGTTCAAGACCCACGGCATGTTCATACCAGAAAAGGACTATCTTGTCGATTTGGAGGGTCTTGTTCACTACCTTTATCGGAAGATCAACGAGAATAATGAATGCTTGTACTGCCACGCCGTCCGAAACAACCCTGAGGGTGCTCGTACCCACATGCGTGACAAGGGTCACTGCATGATTGCATTCGAAAGTCAAGCTGAGCAAGTTGAAATCGGACAGTACTATGACTTCCGCAGCACTTACTCAGATGGCGAGGATGAGGATGACTCGATTATGGAGGATGGTGGCGTCAAGGTAGATGGCGAGGACGATGAGGGATGGGAAACTGAAACTTCCGCATCCTCTATGGATGATAATGAAGATGAGATCGACGATACGAAGGGACAGGTCTATGCGACAGAGTTTGAGCTGCATTTGCCCTCGGGCCGCACCGCAGGCCACCGATCGCTCGCGAAATACTACCGCCAGAACTTGCGTAACTATCCTACAGCGGAAGAACGGGAGGCTCGTCAGCTGGCTATTGAAAATGGCGAGATTGAGGAGGAGGAGCCGAAAGCCAGAGGTCGCAACCTCAACCGGGCCGTTGTTAGCCGCGGCAATGGTGGTATGGGTATGATCGGTGCCACCGACAGCCAGAAGCAATTTGCTGCTGAGCTTGAACGCAAAGACCGCACTCGTGCCCAGCGACAAGAGAAGCGGTACACAGCTCGGGTCAACCGGGCTGCCAATAACCAGAAGCATTTCAGGGTATGTTTTAATCCTTTACTGACTTTGAAACAAGCTAACACACCCCCTAGGATCCTCTCCTGCAGTAGATTCCTGCATCTGGTTTGTTCGCGTGCATGTTGGCATTGTTTGGCAAAATCATGGAGTTACGGCTGAATGACCTGTAGATACTCATGGCAAGATAAAAAGTTATTATTAAGAAGATGAACGATATTACTTCTGATTTCTTCTATCTTTACTAAATTAGGCTGTACTGTATCTTAAGACGGATATACCGAAGGTGTACCAGACTAAGAAGAATTAAGTCCTACTTCTAATCCCCCAACCAAACCCTAAGTCGCCGCATCTCACAGAACCGATAGCAAACTTACAATCAAGCACCATCATCACAAATCAGTATCACAATTAATAATATATGAACATACTACCACCTTAAAAAAGAAGGTTCCCCCTGGATTTGAAGTAGCCAAACCCCTCCCTCCGTTCCTTCAACCCCTCCCAGCAAACCCCAACCTTACCTCCATACCCAATCAAGATGAATCCATACTGCTCCCACTGCGACCGCACCTTTTCCTCCAAAGAAGCCCTAAAACTCCACGCCTCCATCAATATCAATCACGCCTACTGGTGCACACGGTGCTCGCGCGCCTTCCCCTCCCACACAGCAAAAGCAGCGCACATAGACCGTTCGGCCGCCCACAACATATGCCAAAGATGCCTACACCAGGATTTCGTAACAGAAAAAGAACTGCAAGCTCATTTACAACACGATCACCACGAGTGCCAAACTTGTAAACAGGCGTTCGCGGACACAAAGACCCTCGATATCCATGTGCGCAGTGCACATCTATCCTGTGATGTTTGCGGTGAGGTCTTTGGGGATGGTAATAGTTTGGAGATGGTATGCTTTTATTTTATGTTTTTCTTGTCTCTATCTATGTCTATCTTTTCTTTGTGTTTTCCTTACCCCCTTTTTTTTGGGGGGGGAGGAATACTATGTCCTATACCTCTCTGGTTCATGTTGGGTTGGTGGGATTTGGTTGTGTCGTCGAGGATACATAGCTAATAATGACGACAGCATAAATATAGCCACCAGGAGCGGGCTTTGCAGTGTTTCGGGTGCTCTCTAGCGTTCGGAAGTTACTCTAGTATGATTGCTCACTTGGAATCTGGGTCTTGCGCTTGCGGCATGACTGGGGATATGGTCAAAGCCATCGCATTAGAATTCTCCACTATGCAGGGACACAAAATGCCCGATCAGGCATCTGAGAAGTATCTTTGTCCGGCTTGTGCCAAAAAGCCTGGTTCTCTTTCTGCATTGTGCCAGCATGCGGAACGAGCTCCTGGCTGTCGGCATTTGATCAACGGGACAGGAGCCTTGGCTCAGCTGATGAAGTTCTTGAAAAATTCTATGTGACTGTATGTGGTGACAAATTGGGGAGACTTTTCAGTCGCTATTTTTCCCTTGTACTTTGGCGATCACAGGTGGAAAATGGTGTTTCATATTGATGGTTGTCATATTGAATACTGCAGTCAATCTTTTCAAGTTTACACATATGAAATAAGGATAGATGAATTGCAAGCTGTGGCGACACAGACGGTTCTGTACGCCAGGGATGATGGGCAGAATAATACACCACGAAGGAAATTAATATTTTTCCGGTAAGCATACAGTAACAGTAACAGGCAGTTCATATAAACTGCGCAACGCTTCTTTTCAGAACAAATGGGTCAATTTGAACATCTCTGCCCAGCAGAGGAGGCACGGAAGCGCTGTCATTGTGGCAGAAGTGGCGATTCCTCGTCCGCATGATTGTCTGCGTGCTTCGATGCTTGCCCACGCTTGCGCCGACGACGACGTTTCTTGGTCCCATCGCCTTGAGTGCCATCGGACTTTTTACCATTCAAATCGACAACCTCCCCATCCTGTCGAACTGGAAACTTGCTCTTAGGTGATGTACGTCCCTCATGATCAGAAGAACTGGTGCTGGTTGTGTGGAGAATCACTTTGCGAATTCCATTGACATCAACCACATGTTCCGTGATACTTCCACTACGAGCAGGACCTTGATGTTGGTAACTGGTTGGCTTGAACTTCTGCGAGTTCGAGCTTTCGGATTTCACACTGATTGCGGCACTACCGGATGAACGAGGTGGTTCGTCTTGCTCTTCGTGAACCGCTTCCGGGATTGAGACGTCCTTTCCGTTTGTTTGGGTTCCAGCATCGGCGGGCTTAGGCCCAGTCATTGTACCATAACCTACGCGAACAGCGTATGCGCCATCTCTTGCATCCAGCCCCGGCTGGACTAGTCCCTCGCCAATCCCACCGGGTAAGGCAGTCGAGTTGGGGCGTATGGCCTGGGAGCCAGAGTTACTATGGCCGGAGTCCATATCGGTTTGTGCAGACCGAGTAGGCGAGACGCTAGTCCGTTTGATCTTCACATTCTGGTATCGGGTTTGACGTGGTCGGCTAGCCAAATTAGAAGGCCCGAGATGCTTCAAGTGCTCGCGAATTTCGTCCGTGGTTCCTCGTTTGGTTACTAGGCCATCCGTCGAATCAGAATTCCTATCCGACTGTGGCATCCGAAGCTGGAAACGTGGCAGCGGCGGTTCTACTGAGCTTCGACGGCGAAGGTTCGCAGGGGGTTTAGAGACTTGGGGTTCACCATCTACATCCACTAAAGTGCCTGTCTTCTGAGGGGGTAAAGAAGGGGGTTCTTCCACGATCTTGCCCTTAGGAACCCGGGATTTAATGGGTGCAGGCGTCATGCGCCTTATAGCCTTGTGAACATCAATAAAGACATCCGATTCGTCAACGATTTCCCTGTTAATAGAGTCAGTCTAGAATCTCGCTTAAAAATATTATACCGAGAAGATCAGTAACGTACTCGCCAATGAGCTCCTCGATCACGTCTTCCAGAGTAACGACACCCAAGGCACCGCGGTCTTCACCGGGATACTCGGACACCAGCACCATGTGGGACTTTCCTTCCTGGAAGAAGTTGACAATATCCAAGCAGCTTGTTTCAGGGCGAGTCTCGGGAAGAGTTGCTAGTGCAAAATCCCGTACTCGCCTGCAGTCTTCGGGGTCGTATGTGATCAACATCTTAACCAGAAGCATGCCGACAAAATTTGTATGGTTATCTGGTGCGTGAATCGGGATGCGGGAGTATCCTTGGGAGAGTATTAAATCCATCGTCTCTTCGTCCAGAACAGTGTCTGCGGACATGGTGAAAACATCCTCCATTGGAGTCATAATGCTACCGACTGCCTTATCTTTCAAATCCAGAACGGCACTGATGATTGTAACCTCATCGGAGTTGAGCTGTTCGCCCGCTTCACCCAAGGTTTTATGTAGCGTCACTAGTGTTTTTAATCCAGCCTTCTTGTAGATTGTTCCATGATCCTCCCCCAACAATCGATCAAGAAGTTTCGCTATGGGCCATGCGACCGGCGCCATAATGTACATGAGGGCCAGGACGCAAGGAGCCATCCAAGCACCGATAGGGAGACCGTAGCGAACGCATATCGACTGGGGGACGACTTCGCCGAAAATGACTGGATATCATGAATGATCAGCTCGATAAGCCAAGACCAAGAGGGGTTTTCGTTAGTACCAATCAAGACTGTACTGCCAAGGACAGCCGGCCAACCTCCTCCTAGCGACCGGTCTAGGACAATGGGCAGGGTTTCATTTGTGATGACATTACTGAGCAGAAGAGTCACCAATACCCAATGCTTCCCTCGCTTCAACAGTTTGAGCACACTTTCTGCATTCTTTCGTTCAGAGCCTTCGCCGGAGGTTTTGATGACTTGTAGATAGACCTCATCCTATAAATTGCACATTGCAGGTTAGTGGTTTGCGCTGGGCTTTCTCCCTTTCAGTAATGTGAAGATAAGACTTACCTGGCCCATCAACGCAATGGTTAAACCAGCGAATGCACCGCCGCTCAAAACGAGGATGGCGGCAACCCCGAGATACAGCCATAAGTCCGGGTCGCTAGGAGGCTTCGGACTCTCTTCGGAGTAAGCAATATAGGTTGCGGGAGCGGCAGAGGCGAGAGGAAGGCCGCCCAAAGCAAGCATCAACAATTTTGCAAAACCAACTATCACCGGCCGGATGGCCAGAAGACGAACGGCAGAAGTTGTAGCCATCACCTGTGGGTGAAGTATGAGGGGCAAAAGGAAGAGAAAGAAAAGAAACGAGGGAGGACTACTGGAGGGACATATTTCGACGGCGCAGTTCGGGTAATTGGACCAAGAGTTAGTTGACGAGGCTAGGCCGACTCACGATCGGGACGGCTCCGATCACCGATTGGAGACTGACGTCGAGTGGAGAACCCTGAGTGGGTAAAAGTTAGGTAGCTACGTATCGACTGAAGGGCTAGTTGATGGAAAATCGGTAGAGCAATTGAATGAATATGATGATGATACTGCAGAGTGAAGAGGAACGAGATGGATGATCACTTCCCACTCAAAATCGAGACTTGTTCTTCAGCCACAATGTTTTGCTGATCGAGGAAACTGCAAAGGGATAGACATTTTTCCGAATAACAAAAGCAAGCTAATCCCCTGTGGGACTGCAACAAATGGACCGAAAAAGGCAATTGCCTGCAATTGCGAACCAGACCGTTGATTGGTCTGTGTGGCAACGGCATGAGTCAGCGTCATTGGATCACCTCGCGCTGTTAAGCATTGAAAAAGTATTAAACTACGGAACCTACGTTGTCGACTGGCTCCACGAGGCACTTCTTTCGGTAAGGACTGGTCGAATCTCTGTGGGACGCGGGACCGGCAGCACAGGCTAAAGGCGTCGTATAACGGCATAGCTTGGAACACTACTCCGGGTCGTTTAATCCAATGATCAATCAATCTTCTCGGGTTTGTGTTCTTGCTGCAAGCTCTCTCATACAGCCAACTTTCGCTATCAACACGTGACTTCAGTGATTGGGTCAATCACTTGACTCATTGCACTGGCACAATCGTGGCGTTGCGTTGGGTGATATTTTTCAACTACGGTACACTACTACATATTACTACCTGTATGTCTTGGGTAGGACGCACCAGCGCAATACTCTGGCTCCGCAAACCTAGCAAACTATAGCTGACGCTATGGCGAATAATTTACTATCAGTAGACGAAGGTGATCTTGTCTATTAGGGCTTCTCTAGTCATGCATTAGCAGATCGCTGATAACTTCACTAGCCAGGCTGCTAGATTATCCAGTGGATCACAATTCTCTTATTATCGATCCGTCCTCGCTTTATAGCCTTGATGACACTGACCCACAGACCACTGGACACCTCACCACCTTAAGCCCTGAACCTCATACATTTGACGAACTAGCAAGCAATTGTGCATTAAATCCTAACAACTTCGAGAGACCTCTTCAATATAGCAACACCTTACAAGAAGGGCAAGCGACTTCTTGGCCTACAGCAAGCTTTCAAGACGTGCCGTGGCTTCAAAATAATGAGTGGTGTGCAGGTGATACTTCAAATGACCCACCATCTCACTGGCTAAATGAGAGATATTTTGCCTCGCAGGAGCCCTCATTTCGACCAGATGAAATAAACGATGGACACCTTGACAACAGAACCAGTTGGCTTCAGCAATCGCGACTGCAGTCTACTTATCCACTCGGCTCAAATGACAATCGTGGACTTCCAAGGAGGAGAAGCCGGTATTATCTTCAGAGAACAGGGGAAAGGGCCACACCCCAGTTCATTTCAAACCCTTTATACGCTCCTGATCCTATGCAGCGCTGGCAAGAATCGCCTCCTGAAGATGAGCCAGCATCCATGTCTGCAATTATGAACACGTTGAAGAACCTCCCGTCCCCAGGTACAGAACCAGATGGTTTCGCGTTTGGAAGTCCGGCTCCTGTTAGAGAAAATGACCCATTCAGAGGTTTTCGTCGACCAGTATCAACAGCCAGCTCACATAGCAGCGCTCCGAGTGTCTCTTCACATCCATCTACCGCATCGGTCAAATCTGGCACTTCGAGAAGATCACACGATTCAACGACAACATCGAACAGGCGGTCTACTGGACGGGTTCTTAAAGGTAAAAGCGCTAAATCAAGTCGCAAATTCTGTTGCACCTTCTGTTGCGACCAGTTCAGAACAAAATATGACTGGGCCCGACATGAGAAGACACTTCATCTAAACCTTGAGAGTTGGACATGCACACCCCATGGTGCATCTGTGACCTCGCCAATCACAGGACGGCAACACTGCGCATACTGTAATATGCTGGAACCAGGGACAGAACATTTTGACGAGCACAATTACCAGGCATGCTTGAGTGGTACCCGTACCTTTCGCCGCAAAGATCACCTAGTGCAACATCTGCGCCTCACACACAATCTCGATGTCATACCTCTAATTGATGACTGGAAAACACCAGCCCCGACAGTAACATCACGTTGTGGGTTCTGTGACAGGAGGCTGTCGTCCTGGGAGGAGCGCGTTGATCATATAGCTAGTCATTTCCGGAATGGATCAACCATGGATTGCTGGAAAGGTGAACATGACTTTCCACCAGAGATCACTAAGCATGTGACCAATAGCCTGCCTCCTTATTATATCGGCCACGATTCTCGCTGTCTCGTTCCTTTTTCGGTAACCAATGCCCATGCGAAAGATCAACTAGACCAGATCACATCGCGACTGTATTGGAATACTGCGATCGAAAGCAATACTCCAAATGCTCCTGCACAGACGTTGTCCTCAGCTCGAACTTCTAATAATCCCCTGAACTCATTATTGGAAGTACTGGCATCACACTTAGGTCGCTACACACGACAGAAATTAGCGCAAGGGATTATCCCCACAGATGAGATGCTCCAGCAAGAGTCAAGGAAACTAGTCTACGATTCTGAAGATCCATGGGACCAGACCATCTTCGACAATCCAGAGTGGCTTGCTGCGTTTCGCCGTGAACATATTGAGCGGCCAAACAATCCGCACAACAACGAGCAAGCTTTATCCCCATTCGATAGTCTCTCAATCACGCAATCTCCACACACAGATCACGTTTAAGCACTGTGCCGTTATAGAACAGCCAAATGACATGCTGGCCAAGCAAAGGCTCGTACAGGTTTGCAGGGTGATTACTCCAGTGAATAGCTACTATAGACGTCATACCAGGTCGCAAGAAGGGCAAGACAAGATTCTGCAGATTGCTCTTGAGCTTTCTGATGTGGATTTGTTCTGTCGGGCTATGGAGTGGCTTGAGAGTCAGCCTTTTCCCTCTCGAACCGCCCAATTTGCCCAAATAGCGAAGATTATCTCACAAACTGGCATCGACGCTATTCGCTCCTCGTAAGTCGAAGACATGCCATTGTGTAGAGTTTAAACACTGACCTACACCTGCAGTGTGGACAAAATGAAGGGAAGGTCTAATGACAAGCAATCGCTTTCTCGGCACATAAAAATGTTTTCCAACTTGGTTAATGAGCGTTATGGTATGAAATTTGATAAATTACTTCCCCCTCATGTTGGAGGCTCAGAATCAGATGGGCATGATATGGCAAAAGCGATAAGCGATTACCCCGTGAAGGGGGCGCTCTCAAGGTAAAGAAGTTCTTATCTGGAGCAAGGATTACAGAGCTGACTGCATCAGCATCATACCCTTATTGGAAACCAAGCTGGATTACACGGCTTATCTTGTGGCATTCATTACATCAGCTCATCACTACTCACTTGTTGGGAAATTTGACGAGGACGAGGCAGATGCAGTGCTTACCGCGCTTTTCTCAAAGGTTGTGGCGTCTTTCAATATTGAAAACGCGACAAGCTCACATCCTAAGCAAAGTCCATACGGACGGGTCTTCAACTGCGATCAGCCGAGCAATACTTCGCGCATTTCCCCGAGCTTGGTAGTTGAGTTGATTCAGTTTTCTGATGTTACAGGCAACGATAGCATGGGAATAATCAACACCCTTACTGAATATGCATTAGATGTCAAGGAAGAGACAGAGGAGAGTGTTTTTCATGACTTTCTATTTCCAGTAGCGAACGGCATTTGCGCACACATAGATACGACAGGGCGTTCCTCTACAGGAAGTGAACGGCGATTTATCAAACATATGTTGACCAAATATGTGCGTGACTACGTCAAAAAGGCCCCTCCGTCACCACCACCTGATTGGCAAAAGAAGACGACCATCCGATGTATCTGCTCCAACTGTGCCTCTCTACGCATGTTCATCGATGACTCGTTCAGCACAACGCAGGATTTCGCTCTTGGGGGAAAACGCAGGAACCATTTAGATCAGCAAGTTGATAAGACTTTTTTCACTACAACTACCATTAGAGCCAACCCGCACAAACTGCGAGTTGAAAAAACACAAGCTCTGCTCGTTTCCGACTTTAAAGCTTGGGTCGCACGAGTACAGATCGCGAACTCTGAACTGGAGCAATTGTCTCAAAAGGATTGCCTAGAGGAGATGCTTGGAAATCAATATCACTCAATCCTTTCCCACCAAAATCTCGTACTTCCCGATGATCTACCTCCAATGCCCGCACCCCGTGGTCTCAGAAACGCGGTACAACGCACCGTGCCGGCCAAGCGTCCTTTCGGGCAATGAGAAATCTTTTGTATTTACCAACCCTTGGGTGTCAATTTCGAATTTATATATAGTTGGGAAAAAAAAAAAAAAAGTATGGTTACTTTCGCCTCAAGATTGCTAGTTTTTCTTCCCAATTTGAAGCATTTCATATTATGCAGTCTAGTTCTACCACCAGGTAACAAGGGAACGCATGGAAGTGCTGTTGGTGATGCCAGCAGCAAGTATGGAGAATGAGTGTGGTTGAATGAGTGTACGAAATACATAAGGTCAAAAGTGAACTAAAGTTGTGTCATTACAACAGAGCTATATGTAGCTCAAAGCCACCGAAGATCACGTTCGTTGGAAGACAGGGCATGAAGGACAATACCGCTTGTATAATATCCAAGCAGCCGAAACAACCCATATACCAACTATTCAACAGAATCCTATTGATGAGGAAATTCTCATAACGTTAAAGATTTAAGTGCCGGACTCCAGCAGTAATAATAATGTTTCGGTCTAAAGTAGAATGTTAATAAGTTCACAGACCTTAGTATACCGACAAATTTAGGGTGATAATCGTGATATAACTGCCCCAGATCCAATACTTTACAATTCGAGGCAAGCATATCAATACATTCCTTGACTCATGTTATATAGAGATCTATATATATCTAGTTTTCGGGAGTATAAAAACGATATCATCACCACTATTACCCTCCAGGAGCATCAAACCGTTGGCGCAGGATACGGACATTAGTTATATCCTGGTAACATTGGTATCCCTGGTACTTGCACGGCTGATCCTCCTGGTAATGATGAAATTGCAAGATCGAAAGACTCATGTCTTGGATTATCTGGTCTCCGTGACGATGCGATATGTAGCGGTACTTTGAGCTTAATCGCCGTCGGCATAGACGCATAGGTAGTGTGGTAAAAAAGCTCAATCTCGAGCGCATATGTTCGGGAGATAAAGCACGAGTGGAATGTTGGGACAAACTTATTGTTTCGTGGGAGTGTGATGGGGACAGTCAGACAGGCTGTATAATAAATAGCAGAATTTCTTATCATAGGCTTTTTGGGACACAACACGGGAGTATGGTCATAAAGATCTCTGCTGCTATCCAGTTCCTGTTTTTCCCATCCCACGGACGCGATGCAGAGCGATGATACCGGTACAGTCCTCTCGAAGAGGCCGGCGTCGATGTGAGGACATGACATGGTAGAATAAGATGGGATATTAGTCCACGGACAGGAGGCATAAAAGGTTGACGCTTTAAGCTTGGTCCGCAAGCACTTCAGCAGCGGTGGTGGCTCATCTCCGACTGGATCGAAACGAATATGCACCGTTACAGCTGAACTCACAAGCTCAGATACCCTGCACCCTGGTGTAACAAGTATAGGTCCGGGCTGCGATGCAACCATTTGAAGCCGCCCCATCCTATCCCTCAGCATGCCACGTCGGAGTTCTACCTCTTTCCGCCAACAATAGTCTCTCTTGTCAACACAGACAACCAAGGGCAGCTCCTCGTCGTAGACAGGCACTAAATGCACTTTCCTAATCCGGGCTGCCAATGGCTCCAGCACCGAGTGTCCCTGGATCGCGACTTTGACGAAGTATTCAATTCGACACATCCTCGGGTTCAGATTATCGATGGGGGATTTGCTACTGCTGGTGGTTTTAGAATCCTCCAGCGTTGGAGGTAGCCGGGTATGCCTTTGATGGACGTGATCATGATCCACCGGATGCTCGCAACTTTGGGGGGTCAAGCGATCTGGGATAGTAAACGTGAAGGGGATAGTGACCGGTTGGCCTTCTCTAAGCACGCGTTCAGTGGGCTGTAGGCTCGTGTCAAGTGGATGCTGCAGCCTAAGGAAAGTGCTCCAGGCGGCGAGATAGCGGCCTCTAGGAACGGGGGCTGGTCTCTCAATATATACACGGGTAGTTCCTGATTTCACTAATTAGCCACGCCTTTGATTGTCAAACATGGTGGGCTAATAGCACCTTCGAATGTAATTTTGATGTGATCGAATGGTGTATCCCGGTCGGCAATAATTGTTGCGGTTCCTTCTATCTTATCTGAGGTTGTATACGAACTGACAGGGCCTTCCTTCTTGCCGCTGAGGTCGATGGATATTCTAGGTCGGCGCTTGAACCAAGATTCAGAGATGACACTGCACTTCATGTCCGGAGTTCGAATTCAGTATAGTAGGGGCAAAAAGTCGACACAGACGTAATTTGGATGTACAGTTCAACGGGTATAGGACAAGGGAAGAATCAAATTGACTAGTAGTAGGAGATTACCAATGAGTTTCACAATAGCGAGGGACAGCCGTTGTGTTAGTAGATAAATAACTGGATACTTTGCTCCAATCTCAATGTCAAGTGGGAAACCATGCACAAATATATAACGCGAAGCGCATGATGGTACTATATATCATAAATTGTAACTTTAATATGAAGGTTCACTCCGCTCCCAGATTACCAAAAAGCTCCATATCTAGACCAGTAACAAGCAAGGATATCACGCGATTCTAAAGCCACCAGTGCTACTAGTATATTGTTGACCACCTTAATGCAGCAGTTCACGAATGACCCACTTAGCGGCAAGGCGTCGGCGCAGGGCGCGGTCACTAATTTTATCCAATCTGATTCGTGGGAGCTTTTCTCCCAGAAAAACTATAGACCCATCAGTACGTGTGAGTAATAGTAAGTAGTATGACTCTTTTCCTAGTAGACATTGTAATATATAACAAACAAATATAACTTCGAGTACATCATCTACAGAATAACTCAAAGTCAACCCCTACAATGGCATCAACCAACCCACTACAATGTCAGCCCTAACCGGACTAAACGCCTTCACCCGCCCTCTAACCGCCGAAGACCTCAAGTCCTGCGTAACCGTTGAAAGCTCCTTCGTGGAGCAAGAAAGATGCTCAGAAGAAAAGGTACTAATCCCCCAAGCCCCAAGCAAGATCAAAACCCCATACTTAAACACATAATTCTCATACCGCCTCAACCGCACCCCCGACCTCTGCCTCAGCCTCTTCCTTAAAACGAGTAACACTGAACAACTTATCGCCAACGTCATCGGGGTTCGATCCCGTCGACAACAATAACAGAAGGCTCTATGAAGATGCCTAGTGACTGGCGATCTCGCTCCCCACACGACCCTGCGATAGTAGATAGAGAAGTCATTGGCGATGATCCGCGCGGTACTAACATCACGGTCCATTCTGTTGCAGTTGCCTGCGTACCAGGGGACAGGGGTGGGGAAGTGTCTTGTTAAGGCGTATGTGGAGTATATAAGGAATGCGGGCATAGAGGCAGATCAAATTATGTTGAGATGTCATGATTATCTGATCCGGTTTTATGAGAGTGCGGGAGTTGTGAATCGGGGGCCGAGTCCGTGCCAGTTTGCCGGTGGGGGATGGTTTGATATGGTGAGTTTGATGATTTATTAAGTCTTGGGGGTTTGTTGGTGATCGATGTGCTGATTATTGCATAGGCGACAAAGGTCTGAGGAGTCGATGGGTGCTGGTACTCCTGTGCATAATCTTTCTGTATATATTATTGTTGGATAGTTCGGGGATGTATTATTTGTAAGAGTTATTCTTACATCGTTTTGTCTACATATTTAATGAACAAGATTGGTGTAAAAGGGCAAGATACATGGATTTGGATGTATTATGTACTATATATCTTAATTATTGTTACGGCATCGAGCAGTATACATATGTGACAACAATCACCCCGAAATATGATACTAACCCTACACCATGTAGTTCTTTGGTGTTTGTTACTTGTTCTTACACTAGAGTGTAACAGCCAGTTCGAACTTCTTTTCTCATTCTCTTCTTACTCTAGTCATGTAGTTAAGGATATTTAAGGCTCATCGCCTATATTCACTGAGAGTCGAAGCTCGCACAGTACACCAGGACGTCACAATATACAAACTACAGCAGGTCTCCTGTAGTTGATACTAGAAGAGACTTCTACATGCACATTTTAGTACGGAAACTCCCTCAACGGAATCAGGAAACCGGCGTTCACAATGCAATTCTCCGCATCTAACAAAGGTCATTGTCTCTGGTCGTTGCTCCAATTGAGGTTGATTTCTATATTGTCATGTAGTCAGAGGTTTTCTTGACCTTCGAATACTGCCTATCTCTGGGAGTTGTTAAGCTCGACGAACATTATTTGTAGCTTGACAAATTCTCGCCCCAGTCATGTGAAGCAGGTCTGTCTCTATCATTTCACTGCCCGCGGGCATCCAGCTGGCTGAACCCCCTCTTTGCCTGTCCAATCAATCTGGAGGCTAGTGACATCCATTGTCTAGTTCCAGGAGGCTGTATGCCTTGATATCACACATAGACATCAATTCACTGGTAGGTTGGTGTGAAGCCGTTGCCTAGCAGACGCGTTGTGTCGTTCCTTTCTTTCTGCACCCTCCCTGCTTTGATTCCTCCCCTCCCCTCCTCTCCGCCCTCTCACGATCATCAACTCTTTCAAGCCGATTGCCAGCGCTCGAGAGACCAAGATTTCGTTGAACGTGTAACCTTTTACAGACAGCGGATATTTCACATCCTCATACTATTCTTTTGTCTGTTTCTAGCCACACCTGGTCGAATCAGACCTCCTCAGATCAGTCGAGCCGTCTCCCAGCAGCAGACCGAAATCAACGACTTCCACCGCCAGCTCGGCGAAACCAAGCAAGGCTTTATGTGGCCTTCCGAGCAGTTAGCCCAGGAGGGCGTTCAGAAGCTGCGGGAGGCTCTGAGTAAGGAGAAAAGAGCGCGGACGGAGGAAAACATCCGTTGGGGCAAAAAGACGCGCGAGCTGGAGGGCGAGTGCCAAAAGCTCCGCATCTCGCTGTCCAACGCGGCGGCGTCGACGCCTGTGCGCCGTCAGGGTAACAGGCGTCCGCCCACTATCCCCTGATCTCTTTCAGGGGCTTGTGAGCGCCCCTTCCGGGGGATGATGCGCAGAGCTTCTGGATCATGGGGCATTACTCATCCTGTACGCCTGGTAGTTTCGATGATCGTTCGCAGTGGGTGAAGGATTTGATCGTTATAACTCTCCTTGCGTCCCGTGGGGACGAGTACGCGGTGGGGTTCCCAATTTTTGGGAACACACGGTGTGCGCTCGGATATAATGATCGATTCCTCGGGGACGTAACATTCCGTGTGCTGTGGTGGCAGGTCCACTTCTGAGGGACAAGCACACGCTACATCGGCCATTAGCTATCGAGTGGCATTTCTGTGTGTTGTGATGGTGGGCTTGGAGTCCCCTTTTGTGGGACAAACACACGCCGCATTGATATACTTACATCGTCCTCTTTTACCTCGGCGTTTTTCTGTCAATGGAAGTTGGCCCGTGCGTGTGTCGGTGGGTTGGGCATTTTATGGGGTCTCCTTCTGTGGGACAGACACGCTTTGCACCCACTTTCCTTCCGCAATGACGCTCGCCCATCGGAAATGATGCCAAGTCAAGAGTGGGGAATTAAGTGGAAATCAACCAAATTCGATAATAAAAGTTTGAAGAATAAGAACTCAAGGAAAAGCAAGGAAAAGCTTATTAAACCTTGAAGAAAAATAAAGAAAAAAAGAAGTGGTACGGTCTTTGTTTTCTTGTTGTCAATGTTTGTGTTCCTTTTCTGTTGTGATGGTGTTGTTGGTGTTGGTGTTCTTGAGAGGAAAACAGAAAGACCTCCGAAATGAAAAATGGTTCCTGAACTTTAACCGCCCACGTCAGATTGAATTTCCCCCTCCAGGTGTTGATTGGATTCCTCGTGCGTTCTCCTCGTGTTTCATCGCAGGGGCTCCTGCATACCTGCGCATCCATTCTTCTCACGCCGTTCTCTTTCGTTGGTGGCTGGCGATTCAATCGACTCTCTTTAACCGCTGTCAATCCAGTCGTTCGTTCCTTGCGACCCAGTAAACCATCCGAAAACCTACTCTGTGCTTGCCCGAGTCCCCGCAATTCTCCATCTCGGTTGCGACAGCTTCTAAAGTCCAAACGCGCCCGAAAGCCCTGATCTTGGCGCTAGCCCCATCATCCCCTCCGAGAAAGGACAAACAGTCGCACACACCACCCTCGTTCGTTTGAGGGTTCTTCTTTCCCTTTCGGACAAGCCCAATGGCCCTTGTGTGACGGGCCGAAGCTGATATACGCGTGTCTCTGCGATCTGTAGCCCTGCGATTGTCCAACGGCGATGCGCCACTGATTCTCGCAACCGCCGATCGAACACGATCCACTTCTTGTCACTCGCTATTGGGATCGGCTCTCCCTACAAAAGAAACACAACTTCCTCGGTCGCTGTTATCGCCTCTGCTGCAATTTCTCACTTCGCCCGGCTGGCCCGACGAAGTTCATCCTGCCTGTCTGTGACTGGCTGCCCCTCCTTGGGCTCATTCGAAGAGTCGATCGTTTTGCTTCTCGGCAGGACCGAGAACACACAAAATGCCTTGCTGCGGCGATCGTGAAAAAGGCCCGGTATCCCTGGAGGAACAATGGGACTACATCGTACGTTCCATCGGGAAGAGAAGCCCCCCCCCCCCCCCCCCCCCCGGGGGGTTAATGTTGCTTGGCTAACATTGACGCACTCCCTAGAATCTGAATGACTTCAAATCAGAGTCCTGTCTATCGCCATTCTCTTACTTCTTTCTTTGGGTCTTCCTCTTGATTTCAATAGCGGTATATGCGGTTGACACCTTCACTGCCGTTAATCTACTCGCTTTCTCGAAGTGGGCCGGACAAATCGAGCCTGCCATTCCTTTTACCGTCTCTCGCTGGATTTTTGCCGTCTGTATTATCATCTCATTCGTTCTCTTGGTCTTGCGATGGATCCGTGCTATTCGCGCCATTCGCTCCGGCAGTATCTCGCAGAGTTACTTGGATTCTCTCGCGGTGCGCCTTCAAAGTATTCGCATATGGGCCAGTGGCCATGGATGGAAGCGGTTCCTCGTCTTTGCCGAGCTCACCAAAAGTAAAAAGGGGGCGGAGTACGTTGCGCTGTTTGCATATTTCTCCTTTGAGAGTAGGTTCAACCATTGCCGGTTCTCAATCCGATGGATACTAATTCTATGGTTAGCCTGGATGAATGTCCTTATTGCCGATGGGCCGCGTCAAGTCGTCAATGCGATCACATTGTATTCGGTCATGCGCATGGATCTGCTTCCCGGTGGGGAGAATGCGCCCAACACAGATGATTCATCTTCGTTCATCCAATTCTTTGACAATGTGAAGATCTTGGCTGAAAATAACAATCAGCGGGCCCTGGTCCTCTTTGGCATGCTTTTTACATTGATTATTTGGGTTTTGTCTATCCTAAAGCTTGCGCTCGCCATCATCTTATACCTCATCTTTCTGTTCCACCATATTCCTTCCCAAGATGGCTCCTTGAAAGCTTACTGTCGACGGAAGATCAAAACCCGGCTCACTCGCATCGTCCGTCGGAAGGTGAACAAAGCTTTGGCCAAAGGAATGGCGTTACAAGAGCGAAAACCCACCCAACCCAACATGGGTTTGGATACGAGTCCCACCTTGCCCACTGTCGGTGGTGATGACAAGGCGCCAACTGTCACAACTCTCTCGCGCAGCACAACACAAACCACAGTGCCATCGTACTCATCACGCCCGGGGACAACCGCACCGGACCGGGCTCCAACCCTTCCGAGCGTGGCAGCGTTTGAAGACAAACCCCCGCTCAGCCGAACAATGACCCAATCATCGGCCTACTCCGCGTCCACTTCGCTCTCGGGAAGTACGGCAGTCTCAGGATATAGTCCTCTTGATCGCCAAAGCTCTCCAGCGCCGCCAGTACCTCCTCTCCCGACTCAGATTCCTATGCCTGCTTCGCGGATTCAAACACCGATGCCAAGGTTCAATAACACGCCAGGACCCGCACCTGCACCCTCAGTCGGCGGAGTGAGTGATATGGCTTCTGCGCATGGTTTTGGAGACACCGGCGACATTCAGAGTACCTATGAGACACGCCCATCCCACGATATCGCATCAACTGCACCATACCATTCATATAGCTCAACAAAGACTCCGGCACGAACTCTGACACCAGGACAAAGTATGTCCCTAGGGGAAAACGGGCCTCTTCGAACCTTTTCACCCCCCGGTCCTCGTGGCACTCCTACCCTACCTCCTCTGGCTGGCTATCCTGCGCGATCGTTTGGTGCGGCCGGCCAACCTCCGGCTCGACCCCAGCCCAGTTTCAGCCCCGTGGATGGGGCGGTAATGAGGAACTTTTCGCATGTCGCACCTCGCGGAACACCGCGGCCCTCCGGACCAGATGGTTATGCACCATTCAATCCCCCTTCCAGAAATTCCCCAGCACCTTTTGCGAGGGAATTCACATCAAATTCTTCCGTATATCAACAGGCAGGACCGAGTGCGTTCGCGTCCCCGGCCGAATACGATAACAGGTCTGCACCTCCAACTGCGCAAGCCTACTCCAACCGGGCGTATCCGCCCCAACCACAGAACTATGGACAGGATTATATCTAGTTACGATGAATGTACCCGCTAGCAATAGTCCTACTCTTTTGATAAGTATTAGGCTTCAGATTATTTAGTAATGTATTGTCTATGTAACAACGCATTATTGAGTATAGATTAATCTTTTATAATATTAGTGCCACTGGTTATCCTCTAGTCATAACTGTTAGTGCCAGGGACTCTAAAGCATGTGTGTGTGTTTTGCTGTACAGACCATACTATATAACGGTCTACGGGGTAAGATGTGATAGCTAAAAAGTTGCATTCATATAAGAAGGGGACGGTGTAAATTTGTAATAGAGCATCATCAAGTTCACAAAGACCACTATCTTACTCAATGCCGTTCTTGATATGGGGCATTATTCATATTATTGACATTATTGATCCATGAGTGGTCGCTTTTCGTCATCTTGCAGCCATATTGGTCTTGCTCCCCAATCACACATTCATGACTTTAAATGGACATGTCCTTAGATGCACAAAGAAACCCCAAGTTCTGAATCAAAGAGGAGTCCTTTATTCTGTGACTTGGGACCTCACAAAGACAGAGTATTTACTTTGGCTCCCTCCATGAAATGTTCAATCTTTGAATTACACTAATATAAGGTGCGCTCACTATATGCTGTGCTCACTCCCTGCACACATTGGTTCGTTCCGTTATCTTCTCAGACTCTGGGTCAATTCTTTATTCATGGAGGTCTTACTGTAGCTATGCCCTTTAGTTAAATCTGTCTTGGATGTCCTGGAGCACGGAAAAATGCCCCAAGTTGGTATCAGTATCAGAGGTTATTCTCGGGATGAACGATGAAATCAGTTCCATCCCTCTTAACCTGGTGTACCCCCGCTTGTTTAACTCGAAAATCATAGTGTACCCTCACTGCTGGACAATTCAGGAAATGCTGAGGTAAATCAGCCTCCGAGAATGCTCGGTAATAGGCTTCTCTGCTGGGAGGATGTAGATCCCAAATTGTCTCCATACGTCTCCAATCATCCGCCTTGCCCTCCTCCCAGTGATAAGTGCAAGCCCGGCAGTAGGTACCTGGCTCCAATGTCTGTGTTCGGTAGTCCCAGTATGGGAATGCGACTGTTGCCTGCATACTCCATGAAGCTCCCTCGTCTACGATCAGGGATGTAGGAGCAGACCGCCGTCTGGAGTGTCCGGCATGGATCCCTCGACGCTGTTTCCTTTTCCATTGTTGAGCCCGACGTTGATAATTTTCTTCGCGTCTCTTTAGGCGGCCCTTGTATACCCGCTTCATCTCCTTAACACTTCCATGAATCTGCATCCCCAGGGCTTTTGCTTGAGTAATATCGGCCAAGCGGTATCGGGGCGGTTCAATATTGTAGATGATTGGGAGTGAGTTAATATCTTTCTGTTTCAGTCCAAAGTGCAAGCAAATATCAGCTAATCGCGCCAATTCGTATTCTGGTCGAAGGTAACTACATTTGTAGCATGAGCGCGTGAGTGTAGGTAAGTAAAGAAAGGGTCCAAAATCGGGGCATTTCCGGCACCATGGATGGCAGAACTCTGCAAAAAGCCATTGTATAGGGAAATATGAAGAGCATTTGACAGCGTCGATGATACAGAGCGTGTGTGAGGCATGGGCCTTCAACAAGGAGTACGCCGGTAGTGATTCCACTGTCTTCTAGCGTGTCCACTTGACGCAGAGTCCCTATGCTGCGTATGTCGAGATTGAGAAGTATCAAGTGCAGTATTTTGACTGGAAGCTGATAGACCCGAGGCGTGGGCTTTGCACTAGGCTTTTCAAGCTTATTCGGTGGATTTTGTATAACTTGTAACTGTCATCTCTCAGACGGAACTGAAGGACATCATGGGGCGGCTTCTTGCACCGATATGCTGTACCTGAAGCCATGTGGAAGAGAAAAGGGCCGAGGCGAATGAGATTTGAACGCTTATAAGGTATCTTTGCGGCTTTGATAATATGTATTATTTTTTTACCTCCTTTGAACTGAAGGCAGCCCGTTGATGGATGAACCAGATGGATGGTAAGATCAAGCCAAAAGATCCACCTTGATATCTTCCTTTTTATTTTTTATCCCCTACATTTTTCTATACTACTTACTATGATCAGGAATACGTCTTCAAAGCAGGAAGCCGGAACTATGACCCGATGTGGGACACTATTTTCCGCGTCATACTAACCAAGCCAGACCAGGATATTTGAGAATCATGACGGATACGATAAATCAATGAATAGATACACTTGCATGTTCGCTGTTTAAGCATATCAAACCAAGAGCATTATCTTGAGACTGCCAAGCACGAAACGTAAATGATGAACTGACCTTAGGTATAATGCTTGCTTCGCTTCGCTCCGCTGCGCAATGAAGTGGATTCACTCCACTTCCCTCTGACCGCCTTTTGGCTCGACCCTCACCGACCAGACACAATCACGGGGAGCGACAACGGAGGACATGCTAACAGCGCTTCTTCTTCTTCTTCTTCTCCTTCGTCTCTGCGTCTTAATTTTCGACTTTGACGGCAAACCCAGGGCCTGAATACCAGTATGGCTTCAATCCCCACCTGAATCTCGAAACGAGACACCACGTTGCTCAGTTGCTCGCCAATCATCCCATGTCTGCTCTGATCGCTCATTTCAATGGTGTCTCCCCTTCTCTCATCTCTCCCCCCTAAACAGGACGAGTTTCCTCGAGCTTCGGTCGCCTCGGATGATGATCGCAAGCCTCGCAACTTTCCGATACCTCGACTGGAAAGTTCTGCTCTTCCCGGAATGATGGACGGGTTACACAACGGGTCCGGCAAGCAGCAGGACAAGGACGTTTTTGCGGGGTCCTCACGTTCAGAGAGTGTATCACCGAGCACCGGACAGAGGCAAACGGAGGCAGTAGCGGAAACTAGGAATCAGGAGAAAATGTCCCGAAGATCCCGACAGCTCCAACCGTCGCCGTTGAATCTGCTAGATGAAGGCTTCGAAATTCCGGTGGTCTCTGCAGAACCACACCAAAATGATTCTCAGAGCAATGGACACAGCACTAGCCATCACCGATCTCCAAGTCAGCGAACTACGAATGGCGACCAGAAAACCGTACAGTATTCCTTACCGCCCGATCAGGCCTTTGGCATGCTCTTTGAGCATTCTCAGGGACCTGATGGTGTCAACGGTACCACGTCACATAGGACTTCTTTAGTGGATGTCATTGATGGACCCGAGGTTGCGACTGTTCTTAACCAGTTGTCTGGAGAGGCCTCTCCAGTCAGGAACCAGGATAAGGATCGAGAGCGGGTTCCGAAACTATCTCCCGTCAAAATACAAGAGCTCACGTCCTCGCCTCAGTCGATTCCTTATCGCGCTGCGGATAGCGAACAAAGTCGCAGGGTTGTTTCTGATCAAACGCATACTCCAAACTCGCAAACGTATTCGACGGACGATGCCTCGCCGCTGTTGAACGATATGAAGTTAATACCCGATCATGCCACGAAATCCCGAACAAACAAAGAATTCACTCTGGATGGAGGCTTGGCGAGACCACCCACGTCGTCTACTCGACATCGCTCACAAAGCTCACGGGCTGTTTCTACCCCAACCTCTGCTCGGCGACAAACGCTACCTAGCAACGAGCGCCTTGCACAAACGTGGGCATCCCGGTCGAAGCAGGATCGTCCCAGCATAGGTCGGGAATCAGACTCTAAGCACATGAATTCTACACCACAAATGGCCGATTCTGCACTACCTTCACCCATACCGCCGTCTATTCCCCTCCCTCCTTTATCTGTTCCGACATACTTACAATTAGAACTTGCATCGGGCCGACCCTCCCCCTTGTACATTCATCCCTCAGCCGCCAGCGACTTCCCGTATGAGTCCTCTCGCGTAAAGCTTGAGCGGCTGATGAATTTTTTTATGCTTCCGCCAGTGCTAGAGCAGGTCTTGTGGTTTGGGATACTGGCTTGCTTAGACTCGTGGCTTTATTCGTTTACCATACTTCCTCTTCGCTTTGTGAAAGCTTTGTATATTTTGCTAGAATCTTGGATGGTCAATCTGGGTGTCGAGTTTCGATTCATGTCCGGTTTTATCATTAAAGGCGTGGGAAGAGTATGGCGAAGGCGCAACAAGGTATCTGGAGACGGAACACACGAGCAGCGCCTGGCTTCAGAAGCTGAAGGCCGGCCGCGACAGGAGTCAGCTGGGACTGAACGAGATGCCAAAACGAAAACAGCGGAGGCGCGCAGACGGTGCCGCTCCGATATACATCACAAGTATCAACACCGTCGACAAAAGTCCATTCCGTCCGCACTGCTTCCTGACGATAAGGCAGATATTCTCAAAGGTCTACTAATGATTGCCACATGCGTGGTTCTCATGTACTTTGACGCGAGCCGGATGTATCACTGGATCCGAGGACAGGCCGCCATAAAGCTTTACGTGATATACAACGTATTGGAAATCAGCGACCGACTATTCGCAGCCATCGGGCAGGATGTGCTGGAGTGTCTTTTCTCGCGGGAGGCTTTGGAACGCCGGCCGAATGGGCGAAGTAAAGTCTTCCGGCCCTTCGGGCTCTTCCTGTTGGCGTTGGCCTACACGGTGGTACATGCCACGGCGCTATTTTACCAGGTCATGACGCTGAATGTGGCTGTCAATTCATACTCAAATGCTTTGCTGTCTTTGCTACTGTCGAATCAGTTTGTCGAGATTAAATCAACTGTCTTTAAGAAATTCGAGAAAGAAAACTTGTTTCAGTTGACTTGCGCAGACGTGGTGGAGCGCTTTCAGCTTTGGCTTATGCTCATCATCATTGCTTCGCGCAATATCGTGGAGACGGGCGCATTCAACTTCATTGGCAACTTGGGCTCCAGTTTTAGCAGCCAGTCGACGAGCACCAATAGCACACCTTTATCAACGCCACCACGAACCATGTCGTCGATCCTACCGCAATCGTTCACGATTGTGCCTTCATCCATCATTGCCTCCTTCAGTCATGTGAATTCATTTCTCCCCACTCTCGCCCAGGTCCTCGGGCCTTTTCTGGTCGTACTGGGGTCCGAGATGCTTGTTGACTGGCTCAAACACGCATACATAGGCAAATTCAATAACACACGCCCCGCCATCTACAAACGTTTCCTGGACGTTTTGACAAAAGACTATTACACGAATGCCTTTGGAGATCAGAACCTAACCCGTCGGTTGGGACTGCCGGTCATCCCGTTGTCATGTCTATTCTTTCGGGTTTCTGTCCAAACGTATCAGATGTTCCTGGCCGCTTTGCTGCCGCAACAGCCCTCGTCTACGGCTGTGGAGTCGACATCGTTATCTTCAATCTACAGCCACTATGTCCCCGCTCCACTTCCGTCCCCACCGCCGCTGACGCTGCGGACGATCGTGCCAGCATCTGCGGCCCATTTGAACACCTTTTTCAGGCAGCTCCTAGCGAATACTATGCCATCCCCAGCGCAATCCGTGTACATCTTCACCGTCGTTCTCATTCTGACGGGATATGTGGTGTTACTGATCGTGAAACTGCTACTGGGAATGGTGTTGTTGGCTTATGCTCGCTCCCGCTATCGAGCGATGAAACAGCGGGAGACGGAACAATCGTCTCATGAGAACGGTGGCCCGCCCCGCGCACGAGAATATGCGGTAGAGGGCAGTCGTCGGTTTGGCGGGTGGGGAGTGGTAGAAGTCAATGACGACCACCGACGGTGGATCTACACGGATGATCCTGAGGGACTACGACGGCTGAAGGCCAAAGAAGAAAAGGAGAAGAATTCCAAGGACGAGCTGAACATGGACCACGTTCGACGGTATGAGATGGTGGCCAAGAGGATCTGGTGATTCGATAATGACCTTGTAATTTTTTTACTTTTGTACCTTAGATTACGTGTAGATACCTAATCATATTGTAGAATAAGTGTGTGTGTGCGCGTTGTTGTTGGACTGCGAGTATGTAATGGAGGATGCACGTCTGTCTGCAAGTGAACGTGGCTCCAGTCCGTTGGGCCGGAACGACAGCATGAAAAAGGAAATTGTCATTCAAACTTCGAGACGAAGTGGAGCCTTTTTACACTTAAACCTCAACCTCGGGAATTTTCTACTGCCACTTTTGATTTTTTACTGCCGTGCTGACTCCACCAGTAGCTCGTTCCATCTTTGGGGCTAGCGAACCTGAATTTTCTCGAAGTTCCTCACCGTGCAGCACTTTTCTCAGGAAAACGAAATAAATAAATAAAAAAAATATGTGTGGGTATATACTCCTTCCTCTTCTGTTTCCCTTTTCCTCGTGACGTACTCATGGAATCGCTAAGCTAGGATGGACAACAAGCATGAAAACCATCAGAGCATAAGGCAACCCCCTGCAACATTGCCTGATTGCTGTTAGTCTGAATCATGTTCAATCCCCGAAGCCCGAAGGAAGGACGGCCCAGTACCTTGGCAGCAAGCAATGGCCTCCCCACTCGCTCTTCTAGCGTTGGCTATGGAAACTCAGCCCACGAGCCGGAAAGCCACGCTACTGTCAGTGGATCCCTCGTGCCAAATAGTGTTTCCTTTAGTGCGCATTCCGAGACCTTGGGTCAACGGTTGGAGTGGTCTTAGTCCACTTGCTCAGGATCATCTTGGTCTAGGCTTCGAAAATAGAGTCAGGGGGCCTTTTCTCCCCCTTCGTTACCCTTTTGAGGGTTGTGCATGGCCATTGACGTTTTTGGCCTGCCTTACCCATGGCTTGACATGTGGAGAATGCAGGGGATGGTCATGACGTTATATGTAGGAATTGTCCCCGGTATCTTGGGTGTGAGCACAGTCGTTTCTTTCCCTCGGTTTTTAGCCAGTGATTCATGATGGTTGGTTTTGTACATACTTTGTTGTTAAGGCTTTGGCGTCGACTTAGGAGGACCCTGGCCTGTAAGGGCTCGGTCTCTCCAGATGACGAGGTGTACCTGCTTAATCGCAGTCCCAAGGAATCTGCCAGGTAGGTAGTTAATTACTCAGCTGCCTGCCTCATCCTTATCGGTGAAAGCTAATGGCACAGGCTCAATGCCCAACATAACTTTCTCGTCGACTTAATTGGTGGTCGATCCATTCATCCTGCCATCCCTTTAGAGGATATCACAACTATAGCAGACGTTGCAACGGGGACCGGGTAAGCGTACCCAGTGCTCCCTCTTTTTCTTTCTTCGGCTTCCAAAAAAAAAGTACAAACACGTGCTAATAGACCCAAGGATATGGCTCTCGTCCCTCATCACGGCCCTCAAACCACATCCTACCAATCGTCTTTATCTCCAAGGCTTCGATATCTCTCCTGCCCAATACCCCCTCTACAAGGATATTGCACCCACTCATGAACTTCACCTCTCCACTTATGACATGCGCAACCGGTTCCCCCCAGAGCATAGAGGCCGATATGATTTAGTACATCTCCGGCTTCTCGTCGGTGCCCTCAAAGAAGAAGATTATCCTCAGTCGATGCGTAACATATATGAGCTTCTAAGTGCGTTCCTTCCCTTTTTCAATTCCTAAACATGCTAACGGGTACACACAGAACCAGGAGGCTACCTTCAATGGGACGACTGCGACACGACTGCGTTCTCTACCGCCGAATCATCGCCTGATCCATTCATTCTCCGCATGCAGGAGACTGTCGCGTCAGCAGCTGTGAACCTGGGCCTATGTCCGACGGCGCCGGTGCTGATCGAGAAGCTAGCCAAACTAGTCGGTTTCGAGGATGTATCCCGGCAGTCGTATAATACCATTGATAAGCCGTATCTGCATAATTCTGCACGGGAATGGCTGGTCCAGGTCTTGCGGTCATTGCTGCCGAAGTCGATGCTAGGGACCGGAGAGGCAACGGACGAGAAAGATGCCGTGGAACGGACCGAGCGGTTAGTGGAAGAGCTGGAGAGTCGCTGTCAGAATGTTTTGCCGGTGGTGAATCTGCATGTTGTTCTTGGAAGGAAGCCTTTGAAGGGTTGATTTTGAGCGTTGCATTGACGATGATACGAGTTTTATACTGGGTCAGATATGGTTGCATTCCTTGATTGTTCTTTCCATCCTGTGTTACTAATACATGCAGCGGTTAATAACTAATGTATCAGAGTGATATATATGTATATACGATTAAATCACACAATGCTGACGATTCTCCACGACATCATGGCATCCTACATTTTCATGACCTTTCTCGCTACACTATTGCTAATATATTTTCCTCTTCTCTCCTTGTTTGAACCATCTCTAACACTTGAACCAGCTACACTTCTTGAACGTTGAATATACGTTCTCCTTTTATACCCTCTATACCCTACCATCACTACCTACCATGCCCATCAAATCCACTGCACCGACCCACTCAATCATGGCCACATCACACCAGCCTACAATGGAGTCCTCCAGGACATCCTCATCTTCATCCTCTAATACCATCCTTACACCCACTATCTCCTCCTTCCATCCCCCTCAGACTCCTCCAGAACCAGCTACCTCAATCCTGCATACAGCCTCACCCACCACGTCCCACCAATACGCGCCTTCACACTACCGAAGCCACTGCCTCCAATCCACACCTCCCACGAATACACTGTTAGAGATCGCATCCAGTTCGTCTCCTCCCTCCTCTCCCACCCACACTACACCCCACCTTTACAAACGCGCTTTCTTTTGCAGGAATACAAAACACTCTGCAACAATCTTCTCCAGAGTCTCCCCCCCCCCCCCAATCACTCAATCACAAAAACAGACCCGCAGGAATACACAAGACGCTTGAACGACATTCTACAGAGGCTCTCACTCAACCGCCCAACCAAGCCTGCAGGAACGCACAGCATCGCATCAGAAACGCACAACATCAACAACACGCTACCCTCAAACCACAGCCCTCCACAGCAAAATCCACCAAATCGAAACAGACCTAAAAACCAAATTCTCATCACAGAACCCCCAAGCACAATCCCAGCAACCGCCGTCCTACTAGATCTCAATCTCAGCTTCTTTGGAATAGAGCTCAAGATCCTCTCCAACGAAACCCTCCACCTCCACCTCCAAGTCCTCCTCCACCGCTACAAGAACTTCATTCCCCCAAACGCTAAAAAGGAAATGGAGTTCTTAAGCCGATCGAAGTCCTATGCGATGTTCCCCCTGTCCCACACTCACTTACACCCCACAACACCACCCATGCAGAATAACAGCCACAAAACAACCAACCTGGCACACATCCTTCTGGTCCGACATCAACAACTACCTTACCAAAGAACTCCCCACCTTCAACCAAATCTTCACCACCGCAACCCCAACATCAACCCTCCTAAACTCAGTCCCCACATCCCTCCTCTTCACCCGCGTCTGTCACGACCTTAAACTGGACATTGTGGAAATGAACCAGGTGGTAGGCCACATCCTCTCTCCCGATACTATTCCTCTCCCAGAGATGGACATCGGGGCCTTCATTCGTGACAGGGATCCCCTGGGACTAGCGAAGCGCTTGAGGAAGGATTTGTTGGTCGTGCCAGGTTGTGAAGTGGAGCATCACCTGGGACGCGATTTGGAGCTGATTTTTGATGTTGTGAGTGGGCTGCAGGAGGGGGTTTTTTTGAGTTGGGGAGGTCGGGGTTTTTGTGCATTCCTAGGAATTTGGATGGGGCTTCTGTTGGAACGATGGACTATCGATTCTCTGAGAGGGCTGAGGCTGTGGGGAGGAGTTGTGTTGCTGACGGTGGGGTGGATGAGGCTGAGGAGGGAGATGGTGAAGAGGGCGGAGAGGAAGACCTTGAGGAGAAAGGAGATACTGATGACGATGACGATGCTGACGAAGATATTGAGAGTGAGGCAGTAGACGACTGTGAAGAAAGTGAAGAAAGTGAAGAAAGTGAAGAGGACGATGAAGAGGAGGAGGAGGAGGAGGATAATAATTCCGACAGCGTTACTCTCGCTAACAGAGATGATGTAGAATGCTACGACGGTGAGGTGGTCAGCGCTTCTGAGGAAAGCGATAGCTTGACGACGGAGGAAAAGACGTGGTTCAGGAAAATGAATCTCTCATGGGATCTAAGACAGCAACAACGGCATAAATGATGCTCTTGTTTGTTCCAGATATGAAGATTGGATAACATTTGGAATGATGGCATAGGGTTGGATGGCCTGGACACTGTTCACGTACACGTCCAGCCTCATGGCCTACTTGGATTGCTCTTGTACTATTTTATCTTTTCCTTGCTCGATTCTAATCATAATACATCTTGCTTACTATACTTTCTAGCAAAATATTATGGCATAGACTGATGTAAAAGTAGCACTACATCTGGGTTGATACCCAATGTGAAAAGACTTGAAGAATAACGTAAAGATGATGTCTAACGTTTTTGGCAAAGAAGTTATTGGAACAATTGGGAGTCATCAATAACATGGAACATGTATATAAGATCTTAATTCAAGGCTGTCCACTCGTTTAGGCGCTTAGGGAGGCATTGATGCCAGGCTGGGCGCATCACCTGCATAGCTTACCCTACGCTATATATAGGTTCTGACAGGGTATATAAGATTAGGAATAGAATCGGGGAGAAAAAAAAAAAAAAAGAGTCTACCACTTTCACTCTTCATAATAAACTGCAAGGGGCTTCATTTAGGATGGTTTTCCTATAGTCATTCCTACAAAAAGTACCCGAGAGCTATTTTCCTTATCAAATGAATATCCAATTTATTATAGCCTCCCTGACCGATGTTGAAAAGAAGTTGAGGAATACAAGATCGTTTCGCCAATTTGCAGCTAACAGTGAAGTCGACTTTCTCTCCGTTAAGTATTATGCTCTAACTCTGCTTATCCAACCCCAAACACCTCTTCGTAGATCACTTCCGCTCCCTCTCCGGTAGGCGCGAAAACACATAGCTGAAGATCTCCCGGCTCTTATACAAGTTCTGCACTCGCAGTCTCTCATTGTACAAGTGCGCATTATCACTCGCCTGCCCGCAGGGAAGATTGGCTGCCGGCGCCGAGAACTCCTTCTCTAGGAAACGGATTGTCGGAATAGATCCTCCTTCACGGATATATATAGGACGGACGCCAGACAGCCCGGGTGCCGGTTCGCGAGGGGGAGGCGTTTCTCCCTGAGGAGCGGGAGATGTTTCTCTGGTGGAACCACCCGACACAACTGCGGGGCTGGATTTGCTAGTCAGTGTTGAGGATGTTGGTACACCCACGCTGAGAGAGCTGCGTTGACGCGTCTCTGCCTTCCTTGCTGAAGATGTGGTCGACGACATGATAATACGATCAATATGGGAAGCAAGGCTATCCGAAGAATCTTTCCGAGTAAGTCGAGGACCTGACTGCTTGGACAGCTTGCTGACCGTCCGGTCTTGTTGGTTCCGCTGAACTGGGGGATATTGATGTTTCTGGTCCTGCGTGTCTGGTGTCCAGGCTGCTGTGATAGCCTCCGCAAGAGTCTCGAACATCTCGTTGTCTGGATCACCTAACCAGGGATCGGATTTACCCGTGATCTCAACCGTCAGGTCGTTTTGCGATTCTAGGAGATCAAATTGTTCCTGCGCATACATGGTCAAGCTTGCTGCAACATCGTCTGCTTCCTGGTTGGGCACCAAGCGGATAGATACACTGGCTTTCGCCCGGCGTGAGATGGTTGTCGTCGTGCTCTTGCTATTGCCCGGCACCTCGATGGAGTGGATGGTAAGGGCTGGCTCCCTCCACCGATGCATAAGTGAGTCAATCAAGGCATCGCGATCGGTAATCTCGGGGTGTTGTTGCAGAAGAATCTGCGCGATCTCCGCATATCGCTGCTTCTCAGCATCGGGAAGAGGCAAGACTCGGTCCCGGAAGTCGGGGAGATTAATGCGGCCTTTAGGTCCCACAAGAGTGCCTATCAGCAAGGTAAGGTCCTTCAGCGGTTCATCCAACAATGCGCTTCCATCAATACCGCTATGAAGGTCAGGGTGGTCGCTGGTTACAATCAGGTTCGCGTGGACGACACCACGTTGTCCATAGGTCAAGCAGGGATTGTAGTCATCCAGCCAGTAACTGTTGGCAAGCAGGATGTAGTCCACCGAACCAATCTGCTCCTTGTGTCGTCGAACAGTTTCATGGAAGCCCTGGGAGCCCGATTCTTCCTCACCTTCGATGAGGAAAGCAACATTGCATCGGAGCGCCTTTTTGCGTGCAAGATCCGCAGCCGCGTATAAAGCAGCCAAGATGGGGCCCTTGTTGTCCGATACACCGCGGCCGTATAAGAAACCATCCATCGAAGTAAGCTGGTAAGGATCTGTTTTCCACTTGGCAATGTTGGCATCGGCCCCAACGACATCGTAGTGGCCATAGAACAAAATAGTTTTGTCAATCTTCTCCGAGGAAGTTGCGTTGAACCGTGCGTAGACAATCGGGTTAGTGTCTTTCCCGGTGGTGAGAAGCTTCGTCTTGGCTCCCAGATAAATGCAGTGTCTTCGTAGAAACGCTGCACCTTGATTACATTCGCCCGCAAATTTGGGGCTAGCTGAAACTGTCTTAAAAGCGACAAACTTGGCAAGGCAGTTGACCATTTCATCTGTATGTCATTAACAACAATGCTTATTTAGGATCGCATCATCCCTTACCGTTGTTGATAGGAGGTAGTTCGTTCTGCTTTAGGGACACGTCTGTCAAATCCCAGATACCAACAGTATTGTCGTTTCCTCCTGAAGCATAAATAAATCGGTCTTTGTGCCGACCAGCGGCCGACGCGAGCATTGTTCCCTCATGAGCAGCCCAGCTACCAACCTCCTCAAATCGGGAGTTGAATTTCTAATTGAGAAACAGATTAGATACGGTTTCTGGAGTATTGGATAGAAAAGTAATACCTTGACGATTCCGTTTGAGTCACCACACACAGCCACTCCATGGATAATATCAACCGCCCACAGATCGCCGGTGTGCCTAGTGATGCGTTTAACAAGCTGATGAGAATCTAGGTTCCAGATGTTTAATGCGCCACCTGCGAGACCACAGTACAGAAATGACCCGTCGACCGCGATAGAGAGCACTGGGTCACCATTTTGCAGCTTTGCCATCTGGGACGGCGCCGCGTTGGATTTGTCCTGATCCAGACGCCAAAGTTTGACAACGCCATCTCCAGCGCCAGTTATGAGTACTTCCTCAGAAGGTGCCGACTCAACCAGCCCTCGGACAAGGAGCATCGTGTATACATAACCATGGTGGGAAAATATCCTGTGGTGATCACGCTTAAAGGTGAGAACTTGACCACCCTGTGTGACCGAATGGCTTCCGTCCGCTCCCGCGTCCGGCCTCGGAGCACGAGTGCCATCAGGACCCCGAGAATCAAAGAACCTATGGGTCCTTCTCGAAAGGTGAGCCGCTGACAATTGTGTAGCAGCCGCATCAGCTTGTGAGATATCACACCACTGTGCCACGTTAGAAGGTTCACTTAAGCGAAGTCAGATGCCAACTTACCTGGATGCTGGTGTTCTGGCCAGCGCAATAGATAGTCTTCAAGCTTGGCGAGTAGGCAACTGCGAAAATATCACCTACATCATGGTGGGAGTGAATCGAGTATAAGCGATCAAAGGTCCTCGTCGACCACACCTATGCATGTTAAGCCTCACTCTGCATAAATCGCGTAAAGGGTAAAATTACATTGACGACTGAATCTCCGCCGCTAGAGAAGAGCAACTCTTTGTCCTCGGAGAGATGAAGATCTAGAACGCTTTCCTGGTGAGCATGCACCGAGAGCACGAGCTCGTATGTCTGGAGGGACCATGCCTATCGCAGGTAAGCCAATTAGAGTTGCAATGGAGTAAGGAAAATCATTCCACCACATACTACAATGTCTCCACCCTGGAGACCAGCAAACACGCAGTCATCATCTAAGACTAATGCTAGGACAGACCGACTGGCCTGAACACGGTGGCCGATGCCACATTCAATCATCGCATTGGAGTCATTCGTGTCATCGTCGGTGAGGTGCGTAGTTATAGAACGTGGATCAGATTCCCAGGTCTTAATCTGTTCATCAATCTCGGATGTGCTATCCGATTCATGTAGTACTGTGTGGTCCATCGCTGACACGCAATGGCCGAAGAAGTCTCAGCCAATGTATTCTATTCGGATATCAATTGATCAACAGAGTGGTTCCACGTGACACTCTTGCAACCACTCTTCCTTTGTATAAGCCAGTACTATTGGAGGATATACGGCAAAGAGAGAAACAGATATACAAAAATTGCAGATTTTTAGTACATCAAGGTGGAAAAGATTATTGCATGAGAAAGCAGAAAGGAAGTTGAGTCAATTGTCCCAAAGTGGTAAGGTCTTGGGACTGGAGCAAATGTCGTGATTTCAATGGCGGTGATGTATGGCAAATGCGCAGAAGTGTGGCGGTGCACTAGGGAACAACAACACCGTCAAGCAACAACTTATTACCTACCTTTTCTCTCGCGGAATGGATATCTGCCACAACACTCCTGTCTGCGGTCGGTCAACACGTTAAAACTTTCTTCAATTCTCTGAGCCATCATTCGTCTCTATTTCTACCCCGAAACTTATATCCACCCTGGAAAGGATAGCAAATGCGTGGATCCATACGAGAAAATAAACTGACCTGGGTTCCCAGAGTAAACGAGCTATTAATGCGTCATTCTTGCTTGGAGACATGGTTCAAAAACCATCAGTGAGATGTGCGGTACGGGGTACGAAGAAATTTAATGGTCGAGGAAGTTCGAAAGGGTGGCATACTGGCCCTATATGTGAGATAACGGGTTCCCTTTTGAAACCGGGCACGGTTGCGATCAGTGGGAAGCTGCAGATTAATCCTCAAGGGCATGGAATCGATCCGTCAGTGTGGTCCACAGAAATCGACTAAGAGTGAGTCTGATTCGAGCCCCTGAACATCATTGCGCAGCATTGATCGGGTTACGCTGCATATTGCGGGTTGGCTGTACGACTTTCTGGGCAGCTATCTAATGGTCCCATTATCGGTAGCACCACCGATCTTTGTGGAGTCATATCGTACAGCCCTTCTCCTTGGATGCGATTTGATGTTCTATATAAAAATCGTGATGCGTCACTCCGGGTACATGGCAAATATTTACAGCCCAGAATCGTAGACCTGCGTATGGTACGGTATGGTATGTTCCTGCGGGTGTGGCGGCACAGCACCAGCCACAGTGGCGGTGATGGCCTTGACCAATCACACCGGCCAACATCACCGCCATTCCTTTGAAGTTTGGACATGTGCCTTCCATGTCATGGGGTTTTCCTCTTCCCCTGACTAGACTCGTTTCTATTCTAGTTGAATGAACTGGATGGATTCTTTCCGAAGGGAAAATAGGATGCGTCATCGCCGAGCAAACACTCGGACACCGTACTATTTGCCTCATTATCAGGTACAGACAACGAAAACATTGTCTTCCCCTCTCCTTCTACCCAACGGATCTCCAATGAGGCGATTGGCACCCCACAGGGACACCAATAGGGCTGTCAGGGTGTGCGGTGACAGCAAACACTGACCCCACCGATTGGTCGCGGCATAGTCTATACGAACAGCCATTCACAGTCTATTTCCCCAAGGCATTTTTCACCAAAATCGGCTGCCTTGTTACTGAGCGTCATCGACACCCAACCGTAAACGCTTTTGGCGGTGTTTAATCCTGTTCGTTGCTTTGTGCCCATTTTAGGCGCCTGAGTCGCTATCTCGTCCTTTTTCAACCCACCCAGCCCCCTCATTTTTTCCCCCTCTACCAATTTTTCCCTTCCAATTATTTGACTTATCAGAACACCTCCTTCGTGGCCTTTTTCTCCGATGCCAAGCGGTTTCGTGTCGTGTGGTCGTTTGACTTTCCAATATACTTGTTAACTCTCCGGAAATCGCCGTCTGATTGTTATATATCCCTGACCACAGCTAAGCGGAAACAGTTTCCATCAGGCACCAGCTTTTCGTGCATACAAATTTCGCCATCGCATTCTTTATTATATTAACCCTTTCAGCCCTGCTGCTTTTCGTTTGTTTCCTTCCCGGGCCTAGAACGATAATTTTCTTTCTCAAAGTTTAAAAGATCGGGTCAATTCTCCACCCAGTGGGCTTAGTTTCGATATTTATATACTCGATTACATTACCCTGTACACCGCTCGTCTCGGGGCTATTCGCTTATCACTTTATAAGCGATCGCTTATCAGCATCCTTTAGGACTTTGATGTGGACGGATCAACATCGCGATTGACTAGGAAGTCGGTCGTGACCTCGACATTGATCGTCATTTCAACAACTAAGCAGTGCTATACTGCTCATCAATTATAATGGCCCCGTTCGGCGAGACCGTTGCCGTGATTGATAAGTCCGGCAAGGTAGTGAGTACGGTAGGTGTCATGCCCCCCGCAGTTCATACGACATTTGCTAACAGCTTTTTCTGGCAGAGTAAACAATTGTTTGGTGTTTTCAGTCATGCCAAGAATGCATATAGCGCCCGCAAGGCCCAGTTCCAATCTGAGCGGAATGCTATCATCGCCGAAAGAGAAGCTCTGAGGGCTATACAAAATTATACCATTGACGATGCGCCCTCCGTCGCCTCTTCGCGCAGAAGTCGTTCGCGACATCATTCGGGCCGCAGTCACCATGCCCGGCAGTACTACGACGACGACTATGAATATGAGCAAGACCGCGGTTCCGTTGCGTCGCGCCCGGACTCTTACTATAACCGACCGCAGGACCTGGTCCGTCGGCACACCCATCATGATATCGTCACGCGGGGTCCCGAAGCTCGGCCGACAACTAGTCGCTCAAAGTCTGATGCACAAATCGACATGGACCTGGCGTACGGCGACTACAATCCTCACTCATTGGCCAAGGCTCCGCCACAACAAAACCAACTGCAGAAGATTGAGGACCCGGAACTGAGCGGTCTAGTAAACCGCGCACAGTGGCTCATGGAGGAAGCTAACTGTGTGCACCACAGTGCCACAGCCACGATTGCTCATCTTCAAAAGAATCCCGATGCCATGGCTGCAGTTGCACTCACTCTAGCCGAGATCAGTAACATTGCCTCGAAGATGGCCCCGGCCGCACTTTCGTCACTCAAATCGGCAGCCCCTGCTGTTTTCGCACTGCTTGCCAGCCCGCAGTTTCTCATCGCCGCCGGTGTTGGTCTCACTGCGACAATTGTCATGTTTGGTGGTTACAAAATCATCAAGCAGATGTCCGGCAATGGTAACGAAGTCAGTCGAGGACCAGATCGCGACCCCGGCCCTAGACCGAGTGAGTCCGTCGGTATGGATGACATGGTAGAGATCAACACCGAATGCCTCAGCGGTGTTGAAATGTGGCGACGAGGTGTCGCCGATGCAGCTGATGAAAGCATCGGCACCTCTGTCGAGGGTGAATTCATCACCCCAACTGCTGCTATGATGTCCGGCGTCGATGTTACCACTGCACGCATGATGCGGGATCCTCGTTTCAAGTTCGATGACGAGGAATCGAGGGCATCGTCTCACCGGTCTCACCGTTCACGCCCCCCAAGATCTCGCGCGCCTACCCGAGTGGACGAAAGGCCAGAGTCCTACGTGGCTTCCAAGGCACCGACTAAGTCCTTCTTCGGTATTCCATCGAAAGCGCCATCTAAGGCCCCATCTAGGGCGCCGTCGAGAGCCCCAAGCAAGGCGCCATCGAAGGCACCCTCCCGAGCTCCATCTAGGGCTCCTTCCAGAGCTCCGTCGAAGGCGGACTCCCACCATTCACATCACTCTCACCACTCTCACCACTCAGACCGGGACGCGCAACCCAAAGAGAAGAAGAAGCGATCCAGCAGGTTGCGACTTATGTTTACGGCTTGAACTTGGAATATCCCATTTTATATCTCCCAACGACAGCATATGACCGCTATTGTATACGTCACTGTACATATTTTATTTGATTCCCTTATGACACGTCATTAGCAAAGACCATCACATGACCGACGGATACCAGTACGAAGTTGTTTCACGGTCGACCTTTTCTTTCTCATCATTTCTTTTCTATCTCTCCTAGTTCTCTTATGCCGGACCAAGTCTGGAACCACCTGTTATATAGTGATTGCATCATACGGCGTTGGAATGATACTCTATAAGTTCAAGCACACTCTAGATCGGAGGGTATTTGTTTATCTTCGATAGATTCTCCTATCTGGATATACACAGATTGCATGTCGATACAGCACCAAAGGTTCTTTAAAATAGTTCAAATAAACAATTCAAAACGAGAATATCCCATTACTCTTTACATTTCTAATATTCCATAGAAGACAGCTCTATGAGGACCCCTTTAAATAAACCAGGTACAAAGATCAGGTAAAACAATCATCCGCCCAATCCTCTGCAGCGCAACCAAACAGAGCAAACCAGATCCCCACACCACCTATGAACTAAAACAACCCCTCCTCCAATAAATATATCTATAAAACCCCGTATGAAGATACACATTCATGTCCCTTCCATCCCTTCTTTCCCTTACATACCATACAATCAATTATAACCACAAAAATGGATACCATGATCCCACAACGCCCCGTCCCACCAAAAGACACTCTCAAACAATTCTACCTGCACAAAACCCTCTCTGAAGTCCCTAAGCCCGCCGCCGTCCTAGACCTAGCCATCATCAAACGCCACTGCAACTCAATGCTCCAGACAATCCAAACCCTAGGCGTAGGATTTCGAGCCCACGTCAAAAGCCACAAAGTAAGTTCAATAACCATACATCAAACTCCTTATAACTAGTCCACCCTCTACCCAAGAAACAAAAAAAATATATATATTTCCCGTGGCAAACCCCACCCCCAAACTAATGATAACAATGTTAAAAAGACAACCGAACTATCCCGTCTCCAAGTTGGGACATCATCACCGGAAATCAATTTCGTGGCCTCCACAGTCCTAGAAATTGAGAGTCTGGTTCCCTTGTTGAAAGAGTTCCAGTCCGAAGGCCGCAAAGTGAATATCCTATATGGGATCCCACTCGTCCCATCCCAGGTTTCCCGGTTGGCCCATGCAGCGGCAGAACTTGGGCCGGACAGTGTCTTGGTGATGATTGATCACCCGGACCAAATCAAGTTTCTAGATACCTTTGCCCGAATTGCGGGGTTCGCGGCGGGGGTTTTTCTTAAGGTTGATTGTGGGTATCATCGGGCTGGATTGCCGCCGAAGGCGATGGATAAGGGGGGATTGTTTTCGAAATTGGAGGAGATGGAGAAGACGGGAGCCGGGAGATTGATTGGGGTTTACTCACATAGTAGTTTGAGTTATGGGGGACGGAATCGGGGGGATGCACTCAGGCATTTGAGGGGGGAGGTTGAGGCTTGCTTACTTGCTTTAGATTCTTATGCGGGGGCTTTGCCCGTGGATAGGGAGTTGGTTGTCAGTGTGGGTGCGACGCCGCAGGTTGTTGCTGCGGAGTCTGTGGCCGAGGGAGATGATGCTGAGTTTGAGGAGCTGAGGAAGTTCCTAAAGGAACCAGATACAGGGGCGTTCAAGGGACGGGTTAGGGTTGAGTTGCATGCGGGCAATTATCCGTTGCTGGATATGCAGCAGATGAGTACGAATGCGGGGGGTGTACGCGAGAGGTTCTTTGATGAGGTAGGTGCTTATGTGGTGGCTGAGACTTGCAGTGTTTATAATGATGGGGAGCGTGAGTATCCGGAGGCGCTGGTCGCTGTGGGCACTTTGGGTATGGGGCGTGAGCCTTGTCCAAGTTATAAAGGATGGGGGGTTGTTGGACCTTGGGGCTTGCCAGCCACCCAGCAGGGGGATCGTTTGTTTATTGATCGGATCAGTCAGGAGCACAGTATTCTGAGGTGGGAATCGGAGGATGTTGCGAAGAAGATCCCCCTGAGTGTTGGCCAGACTGTCAAGATTTATCCCAATCATGCATGCATAACGGGGGCGATGTACGCGTGGTACTTGGTGGTCGACTCGAGTAGTGACCCCGATGCTACAAAGATAGTTGATGTCTGGGTTAGGTGGCTGGGATGGTGATATATCGTTATACTCTTAAGGACGTTGTGAAATGCACACCTTCCCAAAAAGCCAGTTAGATCCATTCTTCCTGTGAGATCAGAATCACAAGAGCAGAACCAAGAAGCAGCCACCGAATCAGTTGATCAGACTAGTATATGCCGGTATACCTGTTCAATAGACGGCCCAGAAGGCCCAGGAAGTTGATGCTACTGTCACGTCAAGCTTCCAACCACGCCATACCTGCCCATAGGAGGAAATAACCAGAGACTAGTTCTTTCAAGAGCGAGGGAAGCCTCATGTTTTCAATGCATGTTTTGATTCAAGAACATATCAAGATTGTAGTTTACAACGAGTCTGAATTTCCATGTGCCATCAGACTGGGCGACGTCCTGCAATGGTAAATATCAGGCATCGATCAGGCCGAAGTAGACTGGGAATAGTGCGTATAGACGGTCATCGGATCCGCCGCGCAGGGCAGGTAAAAAAATTATCTCCTCCCACCATGAACCTTCATCTCAAGACGGTATTGATGGCTGAAGGAGCAGGACTCAACACAAGTCGCTAACATCCCAGCTGACTGTGTGAGAAATCCACTTTCTCACACAACCGAAATACCCGCGATACTTTTATTTTATTGCTTCTCATTTGACTATCCGTGTACCTTCCTAAGCCTACTTTTCTTTTGCTTTTTCTTTTTCTTTTTTTTTTT
>NW_022475515.1:0-52102 GCF_009193585.1 Aspergillus caelatus
TTTTTTTTTTTTTTTTTTCCTTTTGGCTCGGTAGGATACACTGCAGCACGAGAGCAGAGACCAGAAGCACGCTAGGCTGCCATAAATCTCTCTCTAGCTTGGCAAGCTAAGCTTCACCAAGAGGCGCTAGGTTGAAGTTAAAAGTTTGCCTTCCCTTGCAATTAACAGGGTCAACGAAAAGTAAGCCCCTTTACTGGGTGGCGCAGCATCAGGAAAGGCATGAGATCGGCAAGCCCATCTTAGAGTTCACGGGGGTTAAAAATAGCCGAAAGAAATTCCCACACCCCATCCTAGATTTCCTTAATACCCTGGCTGAAGGCATGATTCGTCGGCACACGTTTTGGTCTATCCATGCGGCTAATGTATCATTTTTACCAGCCTATTTCTGGAGAAATGTCATTAAACTGGACCCTGCAGTTTCGTTGCTGCCTGGTGTGAAACAAAATTAGTGGAATGGGTCAAGGTACCGGCCATGGATCGCTCTTATAGTAGCTGGCCAGACGTTTCCATCTACATCTTGCTCTGTATTCTGTGTGATTCCTGAAAAACTTGCGGTTGTCACATCACCATGTCTTTCACTGCAGATAATCAACCTAGCAGTGTCCTGGGTACAAACCGCATCTCGAAGCTTACGATATCTTCTTACATTCTGGATTGGATAGTTGTTATGTTTGTTTCTCCCTAGCAGAGTTCTATGTGTTCCACTAATACTAATATCGTTCTTTTTCAGCGCACTAGCAGCAGTAGGAGGAGTCTTGTACAAGATAACTGGGAATCAACATGCCTTCTCCCTGGACGATCCCAACATATCGTATCCTTTATATTCGGATACATTCTCCATCACCGTGGTCGGAATCATTGCATTCGCCGTCCCAGCCGTCATAATCATGGTTCTCAGCCTACTTATTCCGACCTCGACAATCACAGCGTCAGGGTATGGGACGCGTGGGTTAAGCCCCTGGAAACGCCGCCTTTGGGAATGGCATACAGGCTGGCTCGGTCTGGGCCTCAGTCTTGCTGGTGCCTTTTTCGTCGTCTCAGGATTGAAAGACATCGTCGGAAAGCCTCGACCTGATTTCCTTGCCCGATGCAACCCCGACCTTTCCAACATCTCCGCCCATCTGACCGGCGGTCTAGGTCTAAGACGCGAGGGAGCCCCTGTTCTTGTCCACGCCAGTATCTGCCAGAACACAGACGCTGCTGTTATAAAAGATGGATTTGCAGCTTTCCCATCGGGACACTCCTCCTTTGCCTGGGCAGGCCTCCTCTACCTCTCGCTCTGGCTCTGCGCTAAATTCGCGATTATCCCTCCCGCTCATTCTACCGCACCCTCCGCACTTAGAAGAAACGGACAATCCACATACTCACCTTCTTCACGGCCAGCCGCGCCGCCTCTATACCTCCTTTTGATTGCCGCCAGCCACGTTGGCCTTGCGCTCTGTATCTGTGCCACCCGGTACTCAGACTATATGCATGCCGGGTGGGACATCATGAGCGCCACTATAATCGGAGCCTTCTTCGCTTGTCTCGGCTTCCGGTGGTACCATACCTTCCCACCTACGACGCTTCTAGGTCCTACTGAGGAAGGTGGAGGATGGGCATTCCCACCACGGTCCAAATCGCACGCCCTTTGGGTGGCGTATGGCAGCCGGGGATATCCTGAGAACGGGATTATTAATGAATACGAGGATTTAGAAATGGGGCCTGTGGGACGGTGAAGGCTTTGTTTGGGATGTTCTATAATTGTTCATGTACTGTATTTTGCGTTTGTGTTGGGTAGATTCGGCTTTTACTTCGGTAAATATTACCATACTGGTATTTTTGCCGGCGTATAAATTTACTCGATTAAGTATAACTTTGCAGATACTAAGGTCAGGATTTACGCATTTGTGGGACGTTTTCTGCGAGAAGCAGACATCAAGACTCAACTAAGAAGGGGAGCCAAGGCAACGTGCGCCAGTGAAGAGAAGTGGTTGGCTCGGGATTATTGCATGGCGTCTCCATAAAAGCGGGCTCCAGCGAGTTGTTCTGGAATCTTGATCTTTTAAGACCCACATTAATATAGCAGGAACCCTTAAGCAATTAAATTTGCTAGGGCCCTGAATCACTTATGGTGAAAGTTTTACATGGACTAGTAGTTATAACCTCAATTTCAATGATTTAATATACTTTAAATGACATATTGGTTAATTTGTTTCAGTTAGTGGGGCCTTCAAATGGAAAATTATGATTTACTAAAGAAATATATATTTTGCTTGTTGATGCGTACTACAAGGACGGTCTTTAAGCCACATTATTGAGTAGTAGGGTGGCACCTGCTAATATATATTTTGAAAAGGTATGTTATTAGCTTGCACCATTGTTTCTACGAAGTGAGCCTCAGTCAGGACCGAAGTATGCTCGAGTAGTGGGTATTTTGCTAAGCAACGAGGAAGCACGTTTACGTAAGAGGGGCAAATGAGCCCACCACGTGCTCTCGATATCCATACTACGAGGAGGTCCAGGTCTTTCTTTCCAGCTCATACCTCCTCTTGGTACATGGAATAGGCCCCGTCATGAAGAAGGAAGCCGATAACCGTGGTCCGTGGAAAAGTGCTTTGACGAGTCCTCAGGATCCAGGCTACCCCAAAACGGCTACAGTCAACAATTGGGATCCCTTAACATATCTCTGAAACCGACCTTACGATTAGTAAGGTATGTCTAGCTCAATGAGTCAGGGTTCATGCTCCACTCGAGGTATTAATATTGGGGTGCTGACTCGGCAAAACGCTTGGGCCTCGGTCTACTCTTGGAAGTCCACATTACGGTATATGTGCGTCTCCTACTAGAGAGGTCAACTTCGATGGCCTATCTGAAAGCTTGACTTCACAAAAGCCTATCCCCTAAAATGTATGAAACTCAAAGCAGGGTACTCCAGTCTCGGCTTTATATCTCTTACAAAGTAAACTCCATATTAGACATTGTAGTTACCAGCCAAATCAGATCAAATTGACGTGCGTTAATCACACTGGCACGTATTTCACGGGTATGTATAAACTCTCTTGCCCTGTTGATCGAGTGATAAGATCAGCAAAACATGACTGTGAACTTGGAAACCAACCATGCACCGCTTTAATCTTGTAGAAAAAGTCCCCTGGTCACATTCCGCGGGACAGCTGCTGTGTATTATCGCATGAGATCCTCGGCCCGAACATCGCCCCAACCATGGCACGGGAAAAAAAGGAAGAAAAAAAGAAAAAAAAAGGATCAAATAAAAGGACAAACAGGAAACGAAAGAGTTATAATAGCACCTTACATCACTCGTCCAGATCCTAGGTCTATATCTCCTATCCATGTGGGCGATACGCTTGGACTTAACGACGGAGTTAAGAGGACGGCTAACATCAGTGGAGCATGGACAAGATTGGCTATTGGGGAAGCCGAAGCAACAGCCAAGTCGTTAGTCTGCCTACGCATTCGCGTACCCACTGTATGCAGCCAGTCCTCCTCGTCAGATCGGGAAAATGCTAGCCCGTTCCACGGGTCCAAGCACAGCCTCCGACAGGGTGATTAGAGCAGGACTAGCGTAGACGCATGAGAACCAGAAAGGGGTTGACGGAGAGAATCAAAATGAGGCGTAATTTATTACCTTAAGAGGACAGAGTACTGACTATTTGTATCGAGATCATGAGTCTCTCTCTCGGAGAAATTGAGAGAATTTCTTCAAGATGCGCCCGAGAAACAGGAACGTGATCCATTTCCCTCTAATAAACGGACCATCTGGCCAAGAATTTTGCATTACGGCCTTGATGTCCCCAAGTATGCCTCGCTTGAGTGTTCACACATGCCTCACCTGTTCCAGGGTGAGTATATGAGCAGTTCACGTATTAGTCTAGGAATTCTGTAAAGGAATCAGAGCACTAGCTCTTTACATCTTGTCGAAGATAACGAAAGGAGTACGAAACGTATCATGATAAATAAGTAGCTTCGCTCCACTTTAGTAGCCTTAATGCGATTTGTGTCCGGTTTCGCAAATTTCTGCTGACCATGCAACCCACGTCACCGAATATGTACAGCAATCTTGGATAGATAGTTTCAACAACCTGTTTCCTGTCAGTAGGCTTCTCGTCAAGTCGGTCACATATGTGTTGACGATCTTTTGTACAACTTCGACAGGTAAGCGGAGGACAATGGGTTGTTACTGTTCATTCCCTCGCAGTCAACATGGAACTGTGGCACTGCTGTTCCAAATGTGACGGGGTCAGGGTAAAGGTTGACTTCCCCTGTCGTGGAGTCCCGGTATGCTTTTCCAGACATGGTGATTCCCTGAATAGGGCCATTGCATTTGCTGGGGTTCAAAGTTTAATCCTCATCAATTCTATCGCGCAGGCTCCGAAGGTCGTCCACCCCAGCAGTGATGTCATTAATCCACGCACGTATATGCCGGGCAACAAACTCATTATCGCAATTTTACACTGCCAGGTCGAAATCCCTTTGACCTTGGCTTTTGTGGAAAACATCCACCCATCTCGGTTCTAGGCTTTTTATTCTGTCAATAAACACATCACGAAGGAGGGTGACCTCGTATTGCCATAGGTGTTCCCAGTAGAGATCTGAGGCCTCTCCGTTCGCCTCGAATTTATATCGTCCCAGACTAGGCTCAAGACGTCGCGGCGGCCCTTTCAAGAATGCAGGGTAATAGCAGGCCTTCCATAAAGGGAGTGCTGGAACACATTCCCAATCTAAAATAGCTGCTAGTTCTCCATTATCATGGACGAGAATATTTCGGCTAGAGAGGTCGTCATGAACCAGGACTGAGGGCTCCGGATTGTCTCCATTTGGTGAAAAGATAGATGGAAGCAGGGTCTTCAGTTTCCCAATAATTTCTGATGTTCTTATTGCATCATCTGCATCATCTTCATCATCTTCATCATCGCTCTCAAGATCGCTAGATGGTAAATTGTCTAGTGTCGACTCACAGTCTTTCTCTTACAGAGAAAGACGTGATGTAATCCAGTCGCTACTAGACGTAAATTGCCCTCGATGAACATCCTGAAGGATATGCGACCCCCAGAAAAAGTGCATAGAAACAATTCTGTCCACATCTGGTAACCTTGCAGGCATATGTTCCTTCTCAGATAGAGGTAATATATTAGATTATGTTGGGTTTCTAGCAGGCCAGGTCGCGTCGGACACTCCGGAATCATGGAGAATCGATGCTTTCTCATAGAGATTTCTAATTCCCTGAAATTGTTTCCCAAAAAGGCAACTAGAGTAGGCCGCAAACTCTCCAACCAAACTTGCTTTTGCAGAAAATGATAAAGAGCGCCACAGCTCCTTCAAGGGTCTTCCTGGCATTTTGGTCATAGTGATCCATTCAAATCCGATAGGATTGTCTCGGGAAGATTGATAAGTGATGACTCGAGGAACAGGGATTTTTGTGGTATGGTATATCCAGTCCACTGTCGACACTTCACTCATAGTTTTATAGTACGGGCCAACAGGCAACGAGACTCGCATAACAAAGACCTCATTATCTATTTTAACGTCATAAATTTTGTTCAAGGCGCTTTCGGCGAGGAAGGTCACCTGGATCGTGCTTGATGGTACTAGACATTGTATTGTATGCTCGATGACCTGAGAATCGGGCTCCACCGTCCACTGGGGTTCAAGATTGTAAGGTTCTTTGAACCCAGGCAAGGCCCGGGGGTTGTAGCTCCAGCGATTTCATTTCTGTCCTGATGAGACGCAGTTTTCCACCGTGGCTTTTGGTGTTAAGATTCCGTGGTTTGAGCTTCAAGTTGAGTGGGAAAACAGAATATCCGTAAAGGTCGAGAGAAACGTGCTAAGAGAACTACATCGGGTCGGAATAATTGTGATCCAGCAGAGACGAGAAACACCGAACAGACTTTACCAAAGCATTGAGAAACAAAAGGAGAAGAGGGTCCCTTCAGGGAGGAATACGGTGGGGAAGTCTGGTATTTGGAAGTGTTGCTACCACTTAGTAGCGCAGATCACGCAGGTGTTAACGGTTCACGTGGCCCGCAGTGCCCTAAGTTGGGAAAACAATGCCGGGCCCGGACAAATCCGAAGCTATCAAGACTCGAATGAGGTAGCCCGACAGAAATGGTATCTCCCGAGCCTGAAGGCGGCTATATGGCAGAAGTCTAATCTTATCCAACACAAACACTCGTACTTTCGGTCTATAGCCCCCACGCCGTGAACGCGCCAAGACCCGCAAGCCAACGAAGGATGCATACAGGTTAGTGAAATCAAAAACTGACACGAATCAGAGCAGCTTAACTAGGACTAAAACCGACTAATCGGCCCCAGCCCCTCTTTCAGTGCTGACAAGGAAAAAGCAAATAGTCTAATCCCGGGTGAAGAATTGACGCGTTCTCACTTCACTCTTCCATTTTGGTTGTATTTATTGTGTGCTTCGCACGTAATCACATGGGTGTTAGCTTTTGCCTATATAATATCGTCCGTTCGTTAGATCTATGAACTGTACTACTTGTTGTATCCTGCCAGTTGAATTGTCTACGACAAGATGGGAATTCGAGGCAGCCTCTCGAGTATGGTCCTCCCATGTTAACCTGTGCGGGGCTCAGCTGACAATTCGTGTTTATAGGACTTATTCCATTCATCGCATACCACCATGTCCTGATGGGTGTCTGTACAGTTGCGATTATCCTCTTATGTATGATATTTTAGACTTTATATTGTCTCTTTCCCCTTATCGTACCATACATTTCCTCATATTTGTTGCACGCAATGGGCTAATGAATCTACCAGCTGTTCTCCTCGCTGGATGCACATCCTCCAATGGCATGAACAACATCTATCTTGTCTCTCTCAAGTACAGGAATGCCGGTACTTCAGCCCCTAGTGACCCCTCATTCATAAACCCCAGCATTGCACAAAATGTCTACAACATATCGCAGCCCCGCAATTCTACGATTCAAGAAGTGCGGGCGGGGTATATGGGTCTCTGCTTGACTCGGAGTGACGGTGCGCAACTCTGTTCCAGCAGTGCTGCAGCATTAGCCAGCATGGTCAAGGATCAAGCAATGCAAGGTAGTAATGACACTGCGGATCCGCTGAACCTGATTTGGATCGCGAACAAATTTAAAGAAACAATTGTTTTTGATGGCTTGATGTAAGTTATTTCCCGATCCCATTTTCTTTCTTCTTTGGTATTATTATGTCACCCTCGCCGTAGAGATACGTAGGGGTGCTTTATAATCCATAGTCGTATATTATGAAGCGACTGGATAGTACTAACATATAAAGCTAGATTCATTGCTGTCGCCGTGACCTTTATTTGTTTCCTCGCATTAGCAACATTCCCTGGATGGCATGAGGAGGTTGACGAGGACGGCTCAGAGCGCGAAGTGAAGCCCTTCCCCTCACGGCCGGTGTCGCAGGTAGCACTAGGCTTGAGTTCATTAGGGTTCATATTTGCCTTAATCTCAATCCTCTGGCAGCACATCAATAGCAGTGCTGCGGGAACCATGTCGGAGAGTCTTACGTATGGAGCCATCGAGAGCCATGTTGGGACTGCCGCGATGATTCTCGGGTGGGCTGCAGTGGTCTGCCTCGGCGTTGTCGCTCTCGCTTTGCTGGTTATGATTATGAGTATTAGTCTTCTCCGTAAATTGACGGAAGAGGACTAGTTATGTTTATGTTCCAACTTTGCTTTTGGTAGTAGAGGCTCTGTTGTTTCGTTTGAAAAGACTTAAGTCAAGATGACAATTATACTATGCGATATATACTGGTTGTCGATGGATCGTAGGTGCTAAATCACAAAGACTGGGCAACCGGCTCTGTAGAGGTAGATTCCCCATACGAGGAGGCATACGAGGCATACGAGGCATACGAGGAGCTAAGCCTACTCCCGCGCGATATGTTCAAAACCCTAGAATACAAAAGCTGCACCACAAGGAATCCGACCCCAGTGACTAAAATCACCAGAATGGCCGCAGCCAAGCCGGCTTTAATACCTGACGCCAATGGACGCGTCCATATCAATGCGAGAGGGATTGCAACGAAGCCCATGATCCCAAGCGCCCAGACAAGTAACAAGCGGGTCGTTGGCGGAATCCTGTCGAGCAGGCGCATGACGATTCTGGGCAATGCATAGCGAAAGTCTGGGTCGGATTTGCGCCAATACGGTACGCCAACCAGGCCCAAGATGGCAAGCATGATTGCAGCGGTAACTGTGCCCTGTACGCCCTGGTCCATATTTCGAGTCCAGAGTACAGCTATGGGTGCAGCAGCAACAAGACCGGTCATCAGAATGAGGCCGACTGGGAATCCGACCACCTGCCATAACTCGGTCCCAGCCTTGCGACTATTCCTGTCTATCCATGCCCACGTTGCCTTGCCGCTCCGGTTGAGTACACTTCCGAACCATCGTAAGAGTAGCAACATTGAGAGAGACCTGACCTGCACGGGAAGGCTGTGTTGTTCTGCGTAGCGTCTAACATCTTGCTTCACATTCTGCTTCAGACTCGCTAGCCATTGGCTGCGCATTGTCAGCCGCATCAGGTACGCAAAGGTCGTTACGGTACTTGCGACAACGAAAAACTTCCACACTGGCGCTGAGTCTTTGAAGGGCTCGATTTGCATACCAAAAACGGATGTTGAAAACGAGAGTGGAATGAAGATGAACGCCAGCTCAGTGAGTCGCGTTACGGCGTGTGCCTCGTCGATGGAACGTCGGCTGTCCAGGAGGCCCATGTTGGACGTCAAGGACGAAGATGCGCGTCGGAGCCGGGCAAGCATCTGGTTGATTTGGTCGAAGAGATCTGATACGCTTTGTATGATGTCTGAGCTGTCGCCGGCTGTTGCTAGAGACGCATTGGCTGGCTGTTTGATACCAAAGAACGCCAGAAAGCCTCTAATAGAGGCAATGAGATCCAATAGCTCTCGCTCGGCTTTACTTATGAGTTGACGCCACAAGGCCAATCGATCCTCCATCTTCGTGTCATCCAGGATATCGACTTCCATGTCGCTCAAGATCTCGTTGAGCGCCCGAAGCAAGATCACAGTGTCTTGGCGGATGATCTCGAACAATGCATCGAGCAGACTGACTGGCGTGGTCTTTTTGTCTACCATATGATGAATATCCTGTCGGGTAGACCTAGTCTCATTGAGCTCATCCTGGAGAGTCGCCAAGAGCTTGCCTGTCAAAATAGCCTCCTCTAGATCGATAGTAACGGGCTTTCGTGAAGCCATCTGCTTGACCAAAACCTGGGTGGTCCTCTCGAGATTAACCTTTGTTCTATGGACTTCTTGCCTCGGTCGCCTGAGCAGCCAGTCCAATACCCGACGTCTGGTTGTCTCCCGCCGTGGGTTCTCAATTGGGATCGTCAGCGCCTGGACGCCATCATCGCCCTCGATTATTAAAATCGGTCGAGTTCCTGCTTCGTCACCATCACCAGCATCATACTCATCGTAATCACCATCAGAGTTACCATCGATCTTCGGAATTTCTTGCGTCTGATCATGGCTATAACTAATGGTCGGCAGAGGATCAAGCAACACGATAACTGAACTTTCGCTTAGCCTTTCATGTTCAGCACCGACAAGAAAGCCAATTACCCACCGATCTCATAGTCTTTATCCTCAGCCTCCTTCTTCCAGATTGATGCCCGTTCGACCAAGCCAAACTCCCTTGTCTCCTTTGCCGTCCGGCGTGGATCAACCCGTAGGTCCCATTCGGGACGAAAGATATTTGTCTCGGCTTTGAGACTAAAGATTGAGTTTCCAGATATATAATCCAGCCCATCACGATCCAAATCAAGTAGATCTTCCCGGTCGCGGTTCGAGAATAACGGTTGGCGACGATACATGGGCCGAACCCACTGTATCGACACGTATGACTTGTTCAACCCGGCTGTCTTCCATGATCGCACTGGCGGGTCATCATACTGCGCACCACCGTACCCAGAGTTCAACAGATGTTCTTCAAAGAATTCTGGCGTGACTCCGAATGTCTCCCCTAAGGCGTGGATAGTACGTTTTGATAGGTCTTCAACTATGAACACGCGCCCGCTCAACCCCTCAGGCGCGTCGCGATAGTAGGAAATGGACTCGGGGTCATCAATTTCCACACTTGCGGCCGTGTTATCGCTGTAGTATTCATAGAGCGTGATGGAGGTTTTCTCCACTCGTGGAGCCTTGCGGATATTGCCATTTTTGATGTGGTCGAATACACCCGCTGCGCGGTCCAGAATTTGAGCATAGGTTTGGCGCTTCGGCGGCTTATCTGTCGCCTGTAGTACTAGTGGAGGTAGTTTCGGTGACGGCGGCAGTGATGGTGGCAATGGAATAGACGAAGGCAGTATGAATGCGTCGTCACGATCAATCAACTCCTCCAGAGAGGATCTCGCTGCATCTCGACCTCGTTCTCCAGGGTCACTGGTCGTCGCCGACCCTTCGCGAGAACTGGGCAGTGGAATCTGCTGGGGGGTTTGGCCAGATGTGGCTGGATCATTTTGCAGGGCGTCTTCTAGCGAGTTTCGAGGTCTTCCCTTTATCTTACGCGTCCTACGTGAAGTGTCCCCCGCTTCGGCATGTTGTTGCTTGATCCATTCCAGGACGCGCCGGGATGGTTGCTGCTGTGCCATTGGGTTTGATGGGATGATTCAGTGCTGATTATTCCCTCTCTCCCAATTTGAATCTTCGGTATGTACATTAGCCCTGCCTTGCAACTACTGTTTCGCAAATAAAATGACTCGGTAAGCGGTGACAATTCGCGTGCCAAGTGGAGGGACACGACTAGTGTGAAAGGCGAGGCTTAGTTGCAGACTTGAAGTGTTGGATAATGGCCTAGACCCGCTAAATACGGAAAGAAAACTGTCGATCTCCACTAGGACGTCTTTTTCTTCTTTTCTTTTCCCATCTTTCATTAGTTAGGTTCTTTTTTGCATTTTCCTTGTTTTCCTTTCTTTGCTTCCTTCGGAACTTTTGCTTGAAGCTCTGTGTGCGGGTGCAGAACTAGCCTGACCTTACCATCGTCTTGAATCTAATCAGTCCTTCTTCCTCTGTAACCAATATCTTGAGATCTTGAGATCCTTGCTGACTCTAAAATCACCTCTTATGTCTCTACAACTTATGACCCGCTGTCATCCCTCCGACAGGTTTCCCGCATTTTCAACTGCATTCTGAGCATTTGCTACTTTCGAGACCAATAACAACGCCTTGAAAACCTCCATCTGGCTAGCTCCATTGTTCACGAAGATGGTTCTATATTCGGTCTAGCATCCATGCCTCTAGTCCCTAGCATACCAGTAAAATTCCCCTGTTCTGTTTCCACAACTCCGACCACTTGAAATCCGAATTTATAGTATAACCCAATCCCATCAGGCCAGGACATAAGGGGATATCAAGTTCATCCTCGTCCACATAATCACGGAGTATCTTCTAGAGCGTAAAAACGACACCCTGTTGTTGGTGATCTGGAGCCACAGCCATGAACATGATGCCTAAGGAATATAGGCCAACAAAGTCTGAGGAAATCTCCCTTCGTTTATGGCTTACTGCATATCCCATTTCCTTGCCATCTTTGCAAAACTATTTTCCTCTTTTTTCTGAGCAATTCCAACATACTATGATATTGTATTATTGATTAATTGAATGGATTGAGTCATGAAGCGGTATAATTCTGAACCAACTCCTGCCCTTATTTTATCTTCCCTGGTTCAAGTCCCTTTCCCTGAGTGGGGGTAGACAGACCCCTAGTTATTATTATAAGTGGACCGATATACGTGTCAAGAATCAATCGCACCTTTTACACCAGGTCTAGGCCCCTAAGAGTGCCGTTAAGTGCCAGATTCTTCACTAATTATATGTTAACAAGTGCAGAGCTACACCGGTCCCCAATGGTATCCCCTCAGCTCGTTAATATTAAACTTCTGAGCTATCCGTCTAAAGCAAGAAGAATTCCATGTGGATCATCACGTCCCAACAGCTTTTCCAATTCCCATACTATGCAACTATTCAGTTGTTCCAAGGACACTGCAATCAATTGGCTTATGCAATGCGCGCAGAGTCAAACCAACCTCTCGACACGTATTGAATAATGTTCAGGCTATGAATGAGCTACAGTAGAAGCTTGGATGACAGGCCAGAATGACCTGCAGCGAGAACAAAAGTCTAGCCATACAAATTAGTTGGTGATGGCTTCGTGGAGTCGCTTGAGGGTATAGTGTAGAGCCTATGGCCAGCACAGAGGTGACAGATGGCCGGGCCTAATACGAAGTCACACCACTCACACGGAATCCAAAAAATATGCTTACGTCACGACGATATTATATGCGGCTGGCATACGCTATCTGATTGATACTGGGACTTAATCGACGTATCCAGAACAAGCAGAACCAAGGTTCGGGGTATGCCTTAATTTTCTAGTGGACAAAACTGGGAAGAAGTGGGGTGGTATATAGAGACGTACCATTGCAAAACCTCTAACTCATAGGTATCAGCTTATTAACTCCGCGGAAGAAGAACGCCATACAATTACTGCCCTCCAAAGCCCCTACCTCCATTCTCTCTCCTCTTAGCTGCGAATTTGACTCGATATTCAAGAGTTTTTTTCTCAATCGGCTGCACTGGATTCACAGCCTCCTTCACGTTGGTGGAAGCGTTGGCAAGTTTGGGTTAAGTGAATCGAGATTCTTCATCTCTTAATGTAGCCAGAGACAGAAAGTTCTAAATTGACAGATAGCTTTCTATTTCTATTCCTATTGTATGTATTTTCGGTGCCATTCTTGTGCTGTCATACCTCCCCACTCGACATCAAAATGGACTTCCGATCCGTCACTTTCTGGCGTTTTCTTTGGGCAGTTCTTTCCGTGGCACTCGTCTCCTTTGTCGGAGCAATCAACGAGCAGGACTTTGCACCTGATGATATCATCATCCGAGATGTCTGTATCCTTGGCGGCGGGTCCACAGGCACATACGCAGCCATCAGTTTGAAGGACAGAGCGAAGAGCGTGGTAGTTGTCGAGCGAAATAAGGTTCTAGGCGGTCACACTGAGACGCTCTACCTACACAACAATCAGTACATTGACTACGGGGTGGTGGGGGTGTTCAACGACGAGCTAAGTCGAAATTATCTGAAGCGTTTGGGAGTAGACCACAAACCACTTCTGCCAAGCACTCAGACCACCAAGTATATCGACTTCAGGACCGGGAAGAAAGTACCCCCACCGCCTGGGACTTTATCCATCCTTCAGGCTGCAGAAACGTACCGTGGAGCTATCGAAAAGTTTAGCTATTTAAAGGATGGACTGTACAGCCTGCCGGACCCCGTTCCCGAGGAGCTTCTGCAGCCTTTTGGTAATTTTGTGGAGAAGACAGGTATTGAGGGTGTGCTCCAATTCGTTATGACATTCGCCCATGGTGCCGGAGACCTCCTCCAAACCCCACTCCTTCTTGTCCTCCAGCTCTGTGGTATTCCACAGATTGACTCGCTCTTTCATGGCGGTTACATGACGCCCAAGGATGGCATGTATGAGGTATACAAGAGGGCCTCGAAAATCCTCGGGTCCGATGTCCTCTACAAGTCTAGTGTGATCGAAACTGAACGATCAGGCTCTGGTATCAAGGTCGTGGTCCGAGATGCAAACGGCGCCCGGAAGCTTATAAAAGCCAAACAGCTTCTCATCACGTTCGTCCCCACCCTAAAATCTCTAAAGAGATTCGACCTTACCACAACAGAATCCTCATTATTCCAGAAATGGGACTGGGTCAACTACTATGTGGCTGTCGTGAACAACACAGGAATCCCAAACACCATGACGCTTGTCAACGCTGACCCCGATAACAGCCCTGGCAGTCTCCCGCTCCCGCCTTTCGAGTTAGAACTGCAATACGCCGGTGCAGACGGATACTTTGTTAGTAAAATCGTCGGTAACAGGACTTTGACCGCGCTTAAAGCGAAGGACCTTGTACTTTCTGATATTCGCCGGATGGGAACAGCAGGGACGTTTCCGGGCGGTGATCCCGAGATTGTTGTGTTTGGTGACCATACGCCAACGACAGTGTCGGTTTCCAATGTTGACATTCGAGATGGGTTCTATAGGAAGTTGTATGCGCTCCAGGGTACTAAGAATACGTTCTATACTGGGTTGGCCTTTTGCTCGGATTATTCGTCTTTGTTATGGGCGTATACTGAGACTGTTATTCGGGAGATGATGTCTTCGTGACGAAGTATTTGTTCTCCGTTTGCAACCGTAAGCTTCTTTGGTGATGAGAATCAGATTTGTCTCGGGGTTCGTCTTGTGTAAAAAGCGAGGCTAAGAGCAACGGGCCGATTGAATTTTAAGGGGTTAACATATCTGTCTAAAGGGCTGCACATGGGTCCATTACAAGCTTGATAGGACGCATCCAGTATTACCTTTTTCAAATAAAAGTGACCATAAATCTTGAAGTAAATTAGATTTGCAGATATATGGTTAGCGTTGCACGGCGATAACTCGGGCAAGTTACTGCAAATATATATCTCATGGGAGGATTTTAAACATGGACGGTTTTGCTACATAAACCATTACGAATTGTAAATATGGTAATAGGGTATATATTTCCATAGTATATGAACCTTGACTGAGACAAATAAGGCTAAGGTTCGAATTTTTGAGATGCTCGCAACCGCCGACTATCGGAATACTTTCCTTGGTAGGCTGAGGAGAGGATCTGTAGGTCTCCACTGATAAGAACCGCGAGTCATGTTGAGGAAGGTTCGGAAGGAACTGAGAAACATGGATCTTGAATAGAGTTTATCTGTTATTTAAAATATTCTCCTGCATGCCAAGGCGTACATCCCTCACTGTCTATAATGTTGCCAAGATTGCCCCTTGCATAGACGTTATCCTTCGCCGTGCTAGTAGATTCTTATAAGCCATTTGAGAAATGCTATATTCATTGACGAAAGCTGACGCGCCTTCGCGTCTAAAGTAATTCAATATGATTGTTCGCTATATTGCACACTGCGAGGACATATATCGCGTTACCGATGCATTCAATACTGAGTCATGCCCGAGTAATGACCGTAGACAGTAGATGCTTTTTCCGCCATATCAAACAGCCCAAAGCCTCCCACACACCACGCATCATGAAAATATGCCTCGTCTTGATATGATCACCCCCCGCCTAAATAGGCCGAAAGGCTACCCTGCATAGAAAACCCTTAATCTCAACATGTTGAACCCAGTCCTAACCTTGAAATCATAGAAGCGGCGACGGAAGTGAAATTAGCGGACCCGCCAGGAGCGGGGAGTCGCCGGTGAGAGGACCAACAGTCACATTGGCCTTGTCCAAGACGCTGCCCAAGCTTGGCCTGTTGCTGTTATCCTTATTGTTGGTGTCTTTGACATCGGTAGAGGGAGAGTGATCATCGTAGGATACTGTGGCGCTGTTACGTGACTTGTCGACGTTATTATCGCCGACTGTGTTCTTGTGGATATCTGCTTCACCGTTTTTGGTGCCATTGACAAAGCGACCCCATGTTGGGAAGGCGATGGCCGTTGCGGAGAGGGTTGCGAGGATTGTGAAGAAATGCATGGTTTTGTAAGATTAGGGACTGTATGTATAATAGATTAACGTAGGAGATTGAAGGAATGGATCTCAAGTTGGATTAGTATGATTGTGGGCGCTCCAGGCGCAGAAGTCGTTAAGGAAAGAAATTATTTTTTTTAGGAGTATTTCGTTACACAGAGGTTGCTTTTATATGATCGGTTTTCTAGAAGATTGGCTTAGCTTGAATACTTGGCTATCCTAGGAATGTGGTTGTGGCTGCCGTCTTTGACATCCATAAAGCTTCACAGGTACTAAGCAATATGGGGAAAGTTAAACTTGGCCTTATAGAATATTAAATGTTTACGGTTGGTTTGAGTTTATTCTCGTTTTATTCTTAGTTGGCTTTATTGTTGATTTGGGGAGCAATACGGCGTGAGGGAAGACGGATCTGATTCAACGAGCCCCCATTGATCAGAATACGAGATTTTCTGTCTTAGATCCGTCCAAGATAACAGTAGGGTGTAATCCCTGGGAGATTCTACTGGGGGGTCGTGGGGGAACGTGACATGGGGATGAGATGCAAGGGACACTGCGGAATGGCTGTTGCAGATCATCCGCCAATTACTCTTGTTTCCTAAGAATGTTAGCCGGTATAAAAGTATGCAGAGAACAGACGGAAGTGGAAAAGTGCTGAACAGGAAAATTCCAGGTGTCTGCACTAGCAAGACATATGCTACTCCTCGTGGCAAAGTCCAGCAATTCTATTTGATTTGAGTTAATTACTGATTCATGCACTATCCATCCCTTGGACTGCCTAAGTTTCTGTATGACCGAACCATTGCAGAAGGGTAATTGAATAGCTCTCTCGTACAGAGTACAAGTAGTAATCATTCCTTTCAGCCAGGTATGAGCCAGTATTGATCGACACGCTGTACATCTTTCATCCGCATAAACCACTGCTGGAAAGAATGACACTAATAGCATTATCACTGGGGTTTGCATAGCATACAAGCCATTTTCGATGCGTGCACAGGAGACGCGTCGAGGCGCGCCTTGCTCAGTTGGGCTACAATGAAAGATAGATAACCAATATGCCGGTCTGCCCCTTGCTAGATGGTCCTGGATGTAAATTGGAAAAGCTTAGGGGTCAGTAAGGTGTATTAACTATATTCAACTGGCATTGAACCGCAATTCGATCAATAAACATATGCTTTAGTCTGCCCACCCCTCCGTTGCTTTCTATTCAAAAACACATAATAGATGTGCAGCACAACACACGAAACACAGACAAACAGCAGTAAAGCAGCATTTGTCCAATGCCCCGTGGGATATCCCCTCGTAGCCTCGTTAGCCTTGTAAATCCACACCCCTACAATTTGGCCCGGTGCGCCGAAAGAGATATTGAGCGCTATCGCCAATCCCGCTCCAGCAGTGGAATGAAGGTTGGAAGATAGCCAGCCAAGAAGGGGAGGAATGCACGAAAATGCGCCACTGGCCGCCACGATTAAGCATCCATACCGACTCTGTGGTACTGTTAGAGGCTTGGCTTTTCTCGATATGGAATTAGTCTTACCTGATATGCATCTGCAGGTAGGACAGCAGAGGCCAAGAAGCCTACAGCACCGATACATGAGAATAACGCTGCATGAATTCCGCGCCTATTCCAGCATCAAGATTCAGTTAGTGTATATTTTGAATTCTGGCTGAATGATTAACATACGCGTTGAAGTGGTCGGCTGACCATGAAACTGCGACCGTTACTACATATGCAACGGCATAAGGCGGGACAGTCATCAGTTGGGCTTCGAGATTCTCGTACCCCAATCCGGCAGTAATGGATGGGGTAAAAAGTGAAAGACTCGAGAACGGAGTTGAAATGCCGAAATAAATCTATTACATATGAGTGGGTTGCTAGTAAATGAGGCATATAACACATACCGCGTAATGACCGTATAATCGCCAATCGGTCAGGACAGCTTTTGCATCTGACCAGCTCATCGTTTTCGCACTGCTCTTTGAGCCTTCCAATCGGAGTCTATGTTTTGCCAAGTTGAGCTCTGCAGCGTTCAACCAGCCCGCTGTTTCTGGATAGTCTGGTAAGAGAAACCAAACAAGGATCGCTGATGCGCACGACGGAGCTCCTTCGATTATGAACAGCCAGCGCCAGGCCGACAGACCATGGGATCCGTTCAAATATCCAACTCCATAAGCGATAGCACCGCCGAATGCGCCAGCTAGTGTAGCGGAGGCGAGAATAACTGCCACGCGTATAGAACGCTCTGAAACCCGATACCAAAACGTGAGGTAATATACAAGTCCAGGGAACAGCCCGGCCTCAATGACTCCGAGCAGAAATCGAATACCCGTAACGTCTCCAAAGTTGCGAGAGCCACCCAGACCCATTGTTATGCCACCCCAGGCAAACATCAGGAACGCAATCCACCTCTAGACAATATTAGCGAATTATGGAAGGAAGCAAATTAGGTGATAGATGCATACGCTGGGCCTCAGCTTCTTCAGCAAATAGTTTGAGGGTACCTCAAACAGTCCATATGCCACGAGAAAGAGCATCAACGCAATCCTAGATAGAGCACGGGTTACAAATAATCTACTAGGTCAAGGATTCGATACATACGTATATTGATAATTGCTCATATGTGTTTCGGAGAGAAGATCGTTGTCCGTATCCTTGTTCAAGACCTTGGCATTTCCTGGAGTCTCTTAGCTTTGTTATTTCAGGGGGAGTAGACTTGATACGCATCTTACCAATGTTGGAGCGATCAAGGTAGCATAGTAAATAAATAAATGCCGATAAAGGCACGATGCGTAGGTCTTGTTTCCATACCAGAGCTTTTTCAGCCGCGGTGTCATGAGCGGGCGCGCCTTCTAGGCTATTTGAACTATCCTGAACCGCAGTCAACACCATCTACCATGCTGTATTAGCAAAGAAGCCTTGTTACCTACATTGATGTCATTCTCAACGTCCTCCAGTTCATGCTCGTGTGGCTTTTCATCTTGTGCTGTCATGTCTCCCAGCTTAGAACGAGAGTCTGCTGGGTCTGGTGTTCTCATTGTTTTACGGGGCGGGCTCGTATGGAAAATGGCCCCAAGAAGCTCGGTAAAGTTTTGTTGATTCAATATGGTGTACTAGGATATCAAGCCTTATGAAGTACTCCAAAAGCAATGTTCCTGACTTAGTTCCTGATATCGTCGGCGTCGGCGGCCGTCACCGACGGACAATGTCCGAGGCCACATAATTAGGGCTTCGCTTCACTTCCCCCGCCGATTTAGCCTGGAGAAAACGCGGGGTAAACGCCACAAGCAAAGAGCCGGGCCCTCGGCATTGGTCTACAACATCCCCCACAACGACTATTTAATGTATCCGGCTGTTCGGACTAAAGCCCGCCGGCTGACTTGTCCGAAAACAACGGAGTCCCAGCACACTTGCACACTCCGGTCGGAACGTAGACGATATTGAAACATGCATGCATGCGATAGGTGTCATCGGCGCAAGTCCAAGTGCGACAAAGTGCTACCAGCATGTGGGCCATGCCAGAAAGCCGGGGTTGCCTGCAAGTATGTCGATCGGACTAGAAGCCATCAGCAACTTCTGGAAAGATTGCAGCGTCGCTTGAAACAAGTCGAAGCTACTAATCGCACCTTAGCGGCAAGGCTAGCTAGCCATGCTTTTCCAGCTGCACAAAGTGAGGCCAATGAAGATGGTAATGAGGTGGGATCAGAGATGCCCGCACTGGACGATGCCCTTGGGGAAGCTACGGCTAGACGGCAGGAAAGGGAAGGAGGCGAGAATGAAGTCATAGAAGAAGTCACCTTTCTATCTAGTGGAGCAGGGGGTGAGCAGCACTTCCTGGGCTCCGCTAGCGGTGTATTCCTTGCTAGCTTGGTCAGCGCGACGATGGTCAGCTCCCGGTCCCAGGGTTCGCACGAGAGAGGTTCACGAAGAAGATCAAGTAGGTTTCCACCGATATCGCCTGGAACTACTGCCTCTTCCGAGGCTTCGGCTTTACCCCCAGAGCAGGTCGCGCGTAATCTACATCGTGCCTACTTTGAGCACGATCATCTCTGCTATCCTTTCCTTCACTGCGAGACCACCCTACGCGCACTAGACCAAGCCTACCAGGACCCCAACTTCCTGGAGCAAGACGCCTTTGCATCTTTTGTATTTGACATGATCCTCGCTATAGCTACGGCTAGCGTGCACAAGTTTAACATAGAGGCACTTCCTGATGCGGAAGCATATCAGGTACGAGCAACTCAGAGGCTAAACGAGGTAATGCGTGATGGTGGTGTGCAATCACTTCAAGCGCTCCTATTACTGTGTCAATACAGAATGACAAATTCGATCCAGGACACATCAACAAGTAAGTAACTGAATTTCCATAGATTTAGTTGAATAATCTGACTTTCCCCAGGTTTATGGCACATTGTTGGTGTTGCTTCCCGGATGTGCTTCGAGCTGGGACTGCATCGGGAGCAGACTTACCGACCGACTGAGACCATACACATGAGTGACAAAACTTCATATGCAACCATAGAGTGCGAGATCCGTCGCCGATGCTTTTGGTGTGTTGTTGCGATGGATAGGTATAGGCGACTCCGTTTATGTTGGTTAACAAAGCTAACCCTATCCAACTAGAATCGTTAGTATTACATTGGGGAGGCCTCTTGCCATACACCTGCAGGACGTAGAAGTCAGGCTTCCTGACTCTAGCCTTGACACTGCTTGGGATCTGGATAATACAGACTCAAGACACCAGTCCTCCTCGTCCTTTTCCCGCACAGCGTTGTTTGTTCATATTGTCCGCTACCGAGTTATTTGTGGCGATATATTGTCTGCACTACACAACACATCTAATCGAACACAAAACGATGCGGCATCTGCTTTGGCGGCTCGAGATAAGCTTGCAACCGATCTTGCCCAATGGCATCATGAGACCGCGGCGTTGTCGCTTCCAGAAATTAACCTGTCTAACCCCATTCTGGGGGACCAGTCCAGCTACCGTGCTCGGGAATGGTATGAGCTGTTATATTATAATGCCCTCCTTATGCTATATAGGCCATCACCAGCACTATCATCGGCACCTCATCAGGACACGGGAGTCCTGCAGACTATTTTCGTCGCCGCGGAACAGTCCATCACATTATACTCCCACCTCCACCGCTCTCGACGCATCAACTACACTTGGATAACTCTCCATTCTGTTTTCATGGCCGGCCTGTCCTACGTCTATGCTGTGGGTAGACATTTCCGAGCCCGCAAACGTCAGACGCCTGGCAGTACATCCTCCCTCCTTCAAAGCGACCCTACTATAATTGAAATAGTGCATGACTCAAGAGCATGTTCAAATGTGTTAGTCGGTATCTCTGAGCGCTGGAATGTGACGAAGCATTGTCATGATGTCTTCAACCGGCTTACCGACGCTATGCTCACGGACGCCATTGAATACCATCGCCGGAGCACCGAGCCGGCACTAACGCAACCAAATTCTGCAGCCCTTGGACCTGATGAATCATTATTACCGGTAGAGCATGCAGCAGTCAGTGCCACACCGAACATTGCACCACTTGGGTCCTGGAACATGAGCGATCCGTCTGCGACCTCCCTGGGCGTCGACTCCGTTGTGCGGGAATGCTTCGATGACTTGCGGCGATTCCAGATGCTAGAAGGACAGGGAGATGACCCAGTCGGGCGGCTATTTCATGATTGGTTAGGAGAGATCGGCGACATAGACATGAATATTACCCCCATGTGGTGATTATCGAGTTCGCATTGCTATATTATTGTATTAATTAATCCCAATCTATATACCTTCTTGTCTCAGCACATGTGGAGCCTCAATCAGATCCAACCTCTTTCTAAAAACTTCTTCGGGACTTCCACCACTCGACTTCTCAAGTACTCTCCTATCCCTTTACCCAATCCATCGATCCGACTAGAACTAGCAATGCCGCCATCTAGGAAGTCTAGCACCCTGAAGTGAACAGCCAACAAATTTGTAAACTCACATCGTTCCACTCGAGGTTCATTATCTCTTTTTGGCCAATCATCCCCAAGCAGCTCTTTAAATCGATCCACAGTTAAGAATGATTGCAACCATGGATACTCGTCGGAGTTTCGGACGAAGAAGCCCACATTGAAATTGTCCCCTTTGTCTCCTGACCGGGCGTGAACTATACTTCCCAACGGGGCGGCCTGCGTGGCGCCGAACTGGGTTAAAGGTATGGGAATCTTGGTCCCATAGGAAGGTCTTTGAATCGGGTATGTTCTCGTGTTAGGCGCACATGGTGCATCCTGTTCCAAGCCATTGGAGAGGACGATCCGATGGTGTATGAGGTTCTGGGGAATAAGTGCTGGAAAGATCTCCATGAATGGCTTTGCGTCCATCATCCGAAAATCGAGGTTCATGTGATATCCTTTTCTCCGTCAGGATAATCATTTCTTAAAATTATATAAAGAGATAGCATACCAGGATAGCTTTGCATCCGCAGAGCATATATCAATGTCTTGAACCTTTCCGCCGAGATATCCTCCATACTCCTTGCTTGCGCAAACACTCGTAGAAATACTGTTCCCGCCTGTTGGCTAGATGGATTAATGGCAGGTGAGCCGTAGAGTTCAATAGACAATTTGCAGAAGTTGTTACCACGAAGAGCATGATCGAGCTGATTGCGAAGCATCTCTGCCTTCTCATTCACATCCAGGCCATTGATATAGAATATCGCTTCGGCTTGATGGCCTCCTGGGGCTGCTATCATCGCTTTTGTCGTTGGTGGGGGTGGCTGTCCTATAGTACCATAGACTCTGACACGATCGAGGCCGACTTCATCTACGGATACATTTCGCAGGTCGGCTGCGACGTCCGGATTGAGATATAACTCGCCTTGGAGTTCGTAGAGCAGCTGGGCGATGGTGTTAAACTTAGTCACTGCCCCACCGTAGGCCTCGCATTTAGTAATTATGCAACTGCCATCAGGATCGATTTCAGCGATAGGGAAGGAGAGGTCGACAAGGCTAGGAAGCAAGGGCTTAAAGCCAGAGAAGTTGGCACCGGTCACATACGGGCCACACTCAATGAGGTCTATGACAATTTCAGTCAGTAAGATGTCAATTGGGTCTAGCACGTAATATACATACGTGCAGAAACCAGTGCACCAGCAAGCTCATCCCAGGCGTCTCGCTCCCACCTATACCACCACGCCGCGGCACCAATAACTGGAGAAGCATCCGTCACACGACCACATATGACAATGTCAGCGCCTGCATTTAGGGCTTCCACAATGCCCCATGCCCCAATGTATGCCACGGCGCAGTGTGGCTCCAATGGCCAATCCTTCAACTTCCACTCCACATGGTCCAAATGATGTAAGTCCTGGAAGCCAGGCTCCTTCCTCTGGATGGGAGCCGAGATATTATCTCCTAGTACTGAAGCCACTATGATTTGGCTATGTCCTCTTTCTTTGCATAATACGCAAACCTTCTGCATCAGCGATGATGTGTTCAACGCCCCAGCATTTGCGACGACCTTGATATTTTTTGCTACAATGATATCTAGGCAGTCGCTCAACTGGGCAAGAAAGCCAGGCTCATATCCCAAATCAGGGTTTTGTGATTTGGTTATGGCATTCCATGCAATGTTCATCTCTGATAGCCAGTCTCCGACGATGACATCGACATTGCCATGCTGCGCCATCCGCAACATTGCCTTGGGATGGTCACCTGTTGCACCGGAGACATTGCCAATGCGGAGGGGGCGCTTGTCGAGCATTTTGATGCCTTGGCGGTGGTCCTTTCTAGGTAAACCAACTTTCGCTAAACCAATGATAAAATGAATGTAGGGTATAAAACACTTGGGCCTGAACTGACCTGTGTATGGGCCCAAAGCGTCTCACGTAAATAAAATCCCCAATGTTGAGATCAAACAGTGAACAGAGAACCCCCGGTTGGTCGGGTCGAATTATACCGACGGCCTATATGTAGTTGATACTTCTCAGACTGGGTGTCTCACTATAGACAATATTCCGTGGTTTCCGTTCCGCATACTATCATCGGCCGACGGCGCCGAAGGCCGATATATCGGCGATCCGGTCCTAGACCATGGATGATCCCACCTAAGGTTCCACGCAACATTCTGTACAATATTCAGCCGGTCAATATTACCGGCTCATAAATCATGATTCGTGTAACTTCGTCGATCATCCCAGGTGGGGAAGTTATTGTCCTGAGAGCTTCATGTCCCTCGATTCTCTCAAAACCTAAAGAACCCTCTGTCTTCGGAAACCATGAATGGAAGCCAGTGCATCTAAATTCCATCGTCTCTCACAATGAGAACTTTTCCTATAGTCTACGCGTTTACGGTTCTAGAAGTTGTCAAGGGCATCCCGCTGGAGCGGCAACAGAATGTCGATTGTGCACGTCTCGCTGGAGTCCAGGTTCACAATGCGGCACGAATCCATCTCGTACAGAATGTGCCTATAGGAGGTCTCACACTATCTAGTAATGGAAATGCGATCCAAAATGAACTTCCTCTGTGCCATGTCCAAGGAACTATTAACTACATGGCTGGTGGGGATGCTACGCCGGATCCAAGTGGGGATAACACTCTTACCTGGGAACTATTCCTTCCGGTCCAGACTCATTACAATGGACGGTTCCTCGCTGTGGGTAAGAATGCAGAGACCATATATATGTAGCTGTCCACTGACTGAGGCCCTAGGGAACGGAGGCTTTGCGGGCAATATTGATAATTCCACCATGCTCACAAACCTTAATTCCGGCTTCGCAGTAGCGGGTTGTGATAGTGGACATCCATTATCAGAAAGTGAACCTAGTGGACCTAACGACTCCGTACCATTCCTAGACGATATTGCGAAAGTAAAAGCGTGGATCCACAATTCAATAGCCATGACCACCAATGTCACTCGGGCCATCACTGCCAAATATTACGCTGAGCAACCAGCCTACAGTTATTTCTGGGGTTGCTCGACTGGTGGTGCTCAGGGTTACGCACTTGCGGAGTATCACCCTACCTTGTTTGATGGTATCTATGCTGGAAGTCCGGGAAACTGGTACAGCCATTTGATACTGAGCTTTCTCTGGAATGGGCTGCGTGCGACAGGGAAGGGATTTATGGGTCAAGATGCTTTAAATTTCATCACGAATCAAACAGTTGCTGCCTGTGATGAACTGGATGGCGTCAAAAATGGCTTAATTGAGAACCCTCTGAGGTGTAACTTTGACATAAAGACGCTGGAGTGCCAGACTGGTCAGACTGCTATCGCCAACAATAAGATTGTATGCCTTACTCCAGCCCAAGTCCAATCTGCACTCCAAATTTATGCTGGACCGAAGGATCAACGTACCGGAAAGCAGATCTATCCCGGCTTTGACCTGGGCTCTGAAAGCGGTTGGCTAGCCCAAGAGACATTTTTGTATTCCTCGTACGCGGCTCCTATCCTTCGACAGCTAGTCTTCAAAGACCGAACATATAACGTCACATCTTTCAACTGGGGCTCTGATGTCGAGTATTTAGACATCACCGCATCACCGGCCATTGACGAAATTTCTCCCGATCTCTCAGCGTTCAGTCAGCGAGGAGGCAAGTTAATCACGCTTCAAGGATGGGCGGATCAGTACAATGCCGCCACGTGGCCAATCGAGCACCTGAAACAAATCCAGTCGACTGTACAAGGGCAAGAGGCCTCTGATTTCATCAAATTGTTCATGGTTCCTGGAGGTGGACACTGTGGGGCCAATTCAGCGTACAGTCACGTACCGGCCACTTACCACGCTCTTGATGCTTTGTTGCCGTGGGTGGAGGATGGGATTCACCCCGAGGAAATCATGAGCGATGCGCCTCCTGACGGGTCGAATACAACTAGGAAGCTGTGTGTATGGCCGAAGGAGGCGAGATTTCTGAAAGGTAGCCTAAGCGATTGGAGGAGTTACACATGTGTTTAGGTACCATAGTCGGAGAGACATCGCTTAGTGGACATTATAGCTCTTTGCTTTTTGTTCTTAATAATGGTTCAATGGTCGGGACTCAACTGCTGATAGTATAAGATAACCCCTTCGACTCCCCCCTTGCCGAGTACTCGCAATATCACTCATTTCTAAAGGCATATTTGTAAGGTTACTGATCACTATCAGGAGCCTGGTAGAGTTTCTGCTCCCCGGAAGCTATTTCCAAGTAATCCTAATATACCAACGATATCCCAAGTGGGAGTCAGCTAGTGAGGCCCATGCTCCTAAAAGCGACAAGACTTGCTTGACAAAGAAATAAGCTGTGTTACCTCCAATATCAAGTCCAGCATGGATCGACGGGCTCTTGGCCAAGCGCAGTACACTGGCCTTTCTTTCCTGGAATTTCCTAGTGTTGTCGCCGGTAAAGTTTCGTTGCCCGGTTGCCCCGTCTTTGATAATTTGATTGCCAAACAGGACCTTTGCCCATATATAACAAAGATTCTCATACAATCTTCGAAGATCATTATTAGTGCAAAGTACACTCGGCAGAATCTAGACTACATATCTCCTACTACAAAGAGTGACTGCCATTCCCGAGCCGCACTATACAAAGAGCAAAGTTTCTTCTCATGCGATCAGATAATAGAGACATCTGGCTTTATAACCAGTGGCCCTGGCAAGAAAACGTACACAGCTCCCTAAGTCATCCCTGTTCTCCTCTTTTCACAGTAAAGTCAACCACGGATTATCAACACCGCTGAGATGTTTCGAACTTGTATTCTTATCGCTTTCTACCTCGCAGCTTTAGCGGTCAGTATAAGATTTGGCCCCGGAAGCCAAGCCGGAAGCAGTGGAACAGGAGCTGGAGTAAATACGATCCAGAACCCACGTTCGTCAACCCGACAGATCCACGACCAGTGTGTGGGTGTTAAGATACTCCCGGTGAGAAACATAAACGCAGCACCGCCAGAGCCAAACAGAGGCGGAGCCAACAGAGCTGCTCAATCTGCATCAAACGCCATAGTCCCAGAGCCAATATATGGACTTCTTGAACCGAACACGGGGGAGCCACCCGTACCTCCAAACACCCCCATGAAACGCGACCCTGTACCGCCGCCGAATGGTGTGCCACCCCCTGCCAGCAACGGCAATCAGCCAGCCGGAAACTCGAATGCACCACCACAGATGCCTCGCGCCAAGCTTTTTGGCAACTGTAAATCCGGTGGCAGGGATGCACGTCCTACAGAAGTGGTCTTGGACAGTTGTCTCGGTTGGGATACTGTTAGTGAGACATTGATCGCTCTACCGAAGTATGTATATCCTCATGCTCTCTCTATTCATATTTATAGCCAGTCTTGGTTTTATACGTTATGGATGCTGAATGATACATCTAGTGGACAAGGACTCGCGAGAGGTGGTTGCTGGGGCTGTGAATATGTCAGGATCTCTCAGGACAGGTACCGAATCGATTGTTGGTGCGATAATGTGGCCCGGCGCCCCTTGGAATATGTCGCTCGGGGATCCCAGCGAAGGGCGGCTAAGATCTCATTTAACCAGGGTGAGTCTTGAACCAATATTAAGCTGGATTCAGGTTAACATGCTATAGAAGGGGTGTTTCAATTAGTTAATGGTCAGCTCACCTGCCCTGAACAACGGTCTTAAAAGCGAGCTTCTTTATTTCGCAAAGAATAATGACTGCGATCATTTGGGATTAGGATCAATTGTTGGGGCAAAAGGAGAAGTTGAATATCTTCCGATAACCTCATCCAGCTTTAGATTGCTATCATACGTTTTAATTTTGCTGTCCGACTATCTCACATTAGCCCTATTGTGACTATATGAATATCTACGTCAAACCATTCCCTCAGAAGCTTATTGACTCTAAACAGCTTCGTGTAGCTAACGAGTTCAAAGACAAAAATGATACCCTTATACGTGGGTGCCAAGTTGTACATCGTCTCGTCGCTCCGTTGCCCTATCCAAAGCGTGTATATAGCCGGTTAGGGGACTTGCCGATCAGAAGAGCAGCACAGACCTAGACCGTGTCCCCAAGCTTCTACCCGTACCGTTAGCCTATTAGCGGGCTAAATTAGTTGGCAAGGCTTCTCCGAATGGCCCCCAATATCAAACGATTCGCTTCTGGGAAAAGATCTGCGTGCTTTAGTCCTCTTTCATCTCTGCTAATTAAATTAAACTCGCCAAGGCAGTCACTGCCTTCGACCCAATTCAGGGTCCGCTGTTGATCCCGCCAAATGTCAGCTGCGCACGTCGATTCTGAATTTCCTTCATATTGTTAACTCTGATATGGCGAATCAACCCCGGATGCTACATATTCTCCCTCTCAATCGCAAACCATGACTCAAAAAACATACGACCGTGCGGAAACGGTCGAATTGCTTGCAATTCCACGAGATGAAGAAACACTAGGGCCAAACTCGTCGAGCGAAGATGGAAAAGAACTCAGCGACCGGACGGGAGTTCAATCGACGCGAATATACCGGAAGAAACGCAAAGCAGAAAACTGGAAACGATCGTTATATCTAGGCGCAGTATCAAGCGTAATCGTACTTCTATTTAATGTTTCTTTTGTCGCCTGGGCCGTGTCGCATCATGATCTCACAGACGATCGTGGGGTTCTCTATACCGGCGATTGTACCAAGACCAAGAGAATGAGTACTGGGATTCACTTGGTCATCAACATTCTAAGCACTGCTCTGCTTTGCGCCAGTTCCTATACTATGGTGGATACCTGCATCTTTTCCCTGCAGGCATGGTGCTTGAATCCTGACGTTAAGACAGCAATGCCTATGCGCCCCTACACGAACGGAGATTGACCGCGCACATCAAAAGAATAATTGGCTGGACATTGGTGTACCCGGCATGCGAAATTTGTTTCGAATCTCGAAGATTAAACTCATTCTATGGCTGACTCTAGCGCTATCATCTCTTCCGCTTCACCTATTGTAGGTTGACATTTGTTACTCTGCACTCTACCTTCAAGCAATATGCTTATCAGCAAATATTAACCGGAACAACAGTTACAACTCGACCATCTTCTCGACAATCACAAACCTCCAGTACGAAATCTTTGCAGGAAACAAGCCGTTCTCCGATTTCAACGCAGCGAGCGTCCGGCCACCTAACGATGTTATAGAAAAGAATAACACCAGATATATGAACCCCTACTTCTCATTCTCGAGAATGCTCGAGAAAGGACTCCACGACGAGCTCTACCGCCTGGAAAATGGCGACTGCATGTCCGCGTACGCCACAAACTTCCAATCAAAATACGGCAGCGTACTTTTACTCACCGACGACTTTCACCCGAACGACACCGACTTCGACTTTCTATCGTTCCAGGGACCCTCTACCACCGACAAGGGAGATAATCCATACGCTTGGATGTGTTGCGATCACACCGTGTATGCCTGCGAGATGCAGACTTTATGTCGCGACCAACTTCCAGAGATCCGGGCGCATGCCGACAATTGGATAGTGGGTGGCTACCGTGTGAAATATTGCCTAGCAGAGAAAGTTCCGGGGAAATGCAAGCTGGAGTACAGTCTTCCTCTGGCTATTATCGTTATCGTTTTCAACGTTGTCAAAGCAATCGTCATTTGTGCCGTGGCCCTCACCATGACCGACCTGCCCATCCTCACAACCGGCGACGCGGTGGCTTCATTTCTCAAGACCCCTGAGACAAGAGATAGAGACCATTGTCTCATGTCTAAAACCCTAGCCAAGAACCCAACTTCCAGGCCCCTCCCTTACAAAGCAAAACCCCAAAGATGGGCCGCCGCAGTCTCCATACTCCGATGGACCACCTGCATAACATGGTATGGGCGCACATACTCCCCCAAAACAAACCAACCCTACCAAGCCAAACAAGAACCCAACTAACAAAACCCCACAATATCAGCTACATCATCGCCATCGCAATCTGCATTGGCCTCCTCTGTTTCGGGCTCAGCCAAATCAGCAACAAAGGGAAGATCTGGTCCGGTCTCGGCATCACAAACACAGAAACCCTCATCAGCGGAAACGCCTGGCCAACGTCCCTAATCACTAACACCATCATCGCCAACACCCCCCAAGTCATTTTCTCCGTCCTCTACTTCGCCTCCAACAGCGTCCTCACAGCCATGACCCTCGCCGCAGAATGGAGCAACTACGCCCTCCATCGAAAAGGCCTCCGCGTCTCCTCCACCCCGCACGGCTCCCAGCGCACCACCTACTTCCTCTCCCTACCTTATACCTACGCCATCCCGCTCCTGGTCTTCTCAACCGTGCTCCACTGGCTAATATCCCAGAGTCTATTCCTCGTCAACGTGGAGTCGTATAATATGCAACTAGAACGCTTCGGGTTATTCGATTTCGCAACGTGCGGATACTCCCCCGTTGCGATTGTCAGTGCCATTGCTGTTGGAGGGTTCATGCTCTTTTGTCTTGTTGGGTTGGGATGTAGGAAGTTTGCGTCCGGCATGCCCGTCGCGGGGAGTTGTAGTCGGGCTATTGCTGCTGCGTGCTATCCTGGGTTTTCTTCGGTAGAGGGGGATGCTGTGGAGACTATACCCTTGCAATGGGGGGTTGTGTATGAGGGGACGGGGGATGGGGTCGAGGTTGGGTGTTGTGCTTTTTCTGGTGGAAAGGTTGGGATGCCGAAGGATGGGGTGCTGTATCGGTGATTGGGTTTTTTGTGTATTATTATGGTTTTGATTTGATAGTATCTATTCATTTTGTGATTATATACTTTTTCATATACTGGGGCATGGTTATGGAGACTAGGATAGTTGTGTAAAATTGTATTGCGATTTGGAACCAGTGCCAGCACATGCATGCATTGGTTTCTCCAAGTGAAAATGTTCAGATTCACTAGCTGTAATAAAGAAAAGACGCATAATATCACGATATATCCATACCAATATCCGTATATGCAAAGAGAAATCCGAAGATCATGAGGTATAGAAAGTGAAAATGTCCAAGGGAGAAGGAAAGGTAGAAAGAAAGAAAGAAAGTACACACTGTACATCCAATAAATGCACAAGTGTTGGGTAAGACGACAAGGCCTCCAAATCAGTGAAGTAGCCAAAACAAACTGGTATCCAAGTAAAAAAAAAATCCAACATAAAATCAGAACTCATACATATACAATCAAAACCGTCATAAACTGCGCAAGGTAATAGAAACATATGAAACACACCGTTCGCATATATACACCGTGTATCCCAGCACATTAGCATATTAATATATACAGGGCCTCGACAGAGTAGATCTCGTTCCACGTGGTCCCAAAAAGCCAATCAGACAGGCTCCTCCTTAATGGAATCAGAGGATCTGCGACTCTTGACAAACTTGGGCCATGTATTGGTGAGAACGAGATACTTGATACTCTTCTCGGCATCGTTAAAGACAGTCGGCCCGAATGCCTCGGGGACTTCGCCCCAAAATTGCACACGGTCGTCTGAGGACACCGGGTGGAGTGCGACCTCGGAGCCGTTACCGAAGCTGGGTGAGGAAAGAGATTTCAGGGGGAAACTGGGGGTATCGAAAGGAGTGACAGGATCGACGACAGTGCGCTTCTCGCCGTATAGGGCACGAGCAGGAGCTTCGAAGATGCTTTCGAGCTTTCTGAGGTCTTGGGAGGAGATGTTCACCGGAAACTCGGCGTGACTAACACTGATGAACTTGATGTAGATGTTTAATGCGCGATTGAAACGTTCGTGGAGCAACTCTTTCATGTTGTCATCCATGGGAGCGGTGTTTTCTCGGAGTGCCTTGGGAAGCGAATTCTTCCATTCGGCGACGCTGGTGAGGAAGGCGACATTCTCGCCGGAAAAGTCGTTGAGGGCGGAGAATTTCTGAAGCGGCGCGGGGTTGCGTTCCAGGACGTGTTCCAATGCGCCCATGGTTAGAACACTGTCGCGGGAGCCGGTGGTATCGACGGAGCCGTTGGTGGATTTCCATCCGGACATCATGGAATCGACCATGGTAGGGACAGAGCTGAGGGACCTGGCTTCTGAGCCAGATTTCTTCATTTTTGACTCCCACTGCTCGATCGCGTTGAATGTCTCCTGGCGAAGGGCGTGGTGGCGCATTACTTCCCAGCAGGGTAGAAAGACAGTGAAAATTTCCATGATCCAAATGGACAGGCAAATCCTATACCACGTGAGAAAATTGTTTTGCGAATATATAGACGAAGGGCTTACCACTGCGGAGGAATCCAGTACTGGTTGACCACCTCCATGGCAGGAACGTAGAGAGCGATGAGCCACATCGGGGTACCGTGGAGGCTGCGTAAGATGTTAATGAAGAAATCCTCTCGGTCTACATTATTCAGACTCACTTAGCGAGAGCGCAGCCAATCGTCTGGACTCGCCAGCCTTGGGTATCATGGATATGGCGAGATTTCCAGAGCACGATGGGAGCAACAATCCAGGCCCAAAAGAACTGCCCAAACACGGTGGCCCACCTAATCTAAGTTAGTATCAACAGACCTCGGGCGACCACTTCACATCGGCATCCATGGTATTCTTACCATTCCCAACCTCGGCCCTGTTCCGTCGCTTGCTCCATCGGAGTACCGGTAACCTCGGTGCCGGGAATTCCCCAAGAGCTGTGCCACTTGCGAGAAATCACCCACATCAGGACAGTGAGGAATATTTGAAAGACCATTGCGATAGAAACGAGGATGACGATCCTTTTCGTATACTCGAGTTGACGGAAGCGGGCAAGCAAACCGCCTTTGGGCTTCGCCTCGGGAACAGACTCGGTGATACGGCTATCATGGTGGGCATATTTCCGCTGATGCTTTGCGACGTGCAGGAAGCGACTGTTAGAAGCGTGAAAAAGGGCAATTCCGCAAGGCAAATAAGTGCCCATGATCCAGTACTGGGCGTCTCCCGGCATGATGGGACCAATCATAACTCCGAATTGGACGGATGCCCAATACAAATGAAGCAGTACAATTGCTGATAGCGACAGACCAAGGCCTCGAATTCGGAGAGTCGGCATGTTGCGATTGGCGATGAGATAGAGCATACCGAGCACGACGGCGGTGGTCCACACGCCGGCCCAGCATGCCCACCATATGCTCACTGGGGTGTATACAGCCTGTGGCTTACTCTCTGGGGTGATTCCGAGTTCCGACCCCATGGTGACGGTGTTTCGCTGAAAGAATGGCTAAAAGAGCGTGGTGTAGTTGGGTAGCACTGGTCAGCGATCGCCAGTCAAGGTGGACAGGTTCGAGAGGATATCGAAGCCATGAAGGAAAGAAGAAGTCAATGCGTCTGCAAGGCAGCAGTTGGGCCCGCGGCCACCTTAATGAGTTTGCAGAATCTTAGATTGGCGATATCACTTGCAGATCGGTTCCAGGACGTGCATCCATAGTGACTCTGTAGGGCCATCTCATTGGAGGTGAACTAACCTAGATTGGAAGTCACAAAGACCCACCTATTGGGAAGATTCCTTGGTTTTTCATCTTGACCCCTCCCGAACTAACGATCTGTGATTTGGAATTCCCTGGCCCACATCCCACGCTAAAAATGCTACCGTTCCTTTATCACACGTTCAATCCCCGAAACAAAGCTCAAAAACGAGCTTCTCCGGTGGAGACGTAAGACCAGAGAGATTACCAATATCACAAGCTAGCAGTTCAGATCATCAGATAACCAACTACGCCATAAAATGCCAACATGGATGGTTATGATGTGGTGTTTTCTTGAACCAGGTAGGGGGGTGGGATTGCGACGGGATCACTCGGCGATACCGTCGGGTGGAACCCAAACTGAAAAAGCTAATCCGTGGTCTGGGTCGGAGTATGTGCCCGATTTCCACGTGAACTAAACCGATCTCGCACGCTTGCACGAAGTTCCTCTTGCACGATGTCTTCATGCACGAATCATACAGTGTGGATAATGCTTTAGACCTGCCTACCTAGGCAGGAGTAGATCTTAACCGAGATGGTGCACTCTGCCGCTGAACCAATGTTAACCCTGCTTAAGGTTCTCAACTTAGTCAGTTAGATGAACCTTTGTAGCATCGCAATCTCGCGATTTGCGACCTTTTTTTTGTTTGCCAATGCTTCTTTGCTGGGGTCGTCCTAAAGACATGGCTTTTTCCACTTTTTTTTTTTTTTTTTTTTCGTTGCTTGGTGGAAAATATCCTCACTAATCTCGGCTACACACCAGTTCACTCATTTCTTACATCATTTCGCTCTCTAGCGAGTCGCGACGCATAATCGTATCCTCGGCAATAACCCGGCACTCCGAAATCTCTCAGGTTCATGACAGGGATTACATGGTATAATTAATTAATCTACCCACTAGATTCCAAGCCGATCGGGGATGAGCAGGAGGGATTCAAGATAGGTACATGCGTCCCGTCTCTAGTGTAAACAATGAACATGGGGCACACGGCAGCACGTGGATATTACCCTGCAAGGTACGGACCGTGAAATTGGATATAAAATCCTTCTGTACAGCTCATTACAAAAGAGTGAACGAGCAATTAATCCGAGTGCACACCCCTAGCGTCTCTTGGCATTAGGGCTTGAAAGGTTTAAAGAATGGCTACCTGAGCGGTGTGATGAAGTGGAGTACGTGGAACGGTTTAATAACTCAGTGGAGCTGCTAGCCGGTAAACAAAAAAGAGGAGCTTTGATTTTAAGTAACTATCGCTCCCTGTCTCACCTCAAGCTCCCGCATTTTGAGGTTCTTGAATCTTGGAACTCGCGGCAATTGCCGATCCTTACGGCATTTAGCACATGTCACGTGATAGGGAGTGGGTATTGGTGTTTATCTACAGTCAAAATTAATTCACCTAAATTGAGTCTGAGGTCTTTCTGAATCATGTGCGTACGCCAGCTTGACAGTTTTAGTTTTGTCTTGATCATTAGTCACTATAAAAAAAAGAATTAATTCTTGATTCTACTATGGGAGAGCTTGAAACGATCGTTAGTGGGTTTGCGGGTCTTTTATTGACGAAAATTCTGCTAGTCCCGTCTAATAATGGTTATTGATAAAATTTAGGAATATACCACGAGAATAAGCTACTCCTACATGATACTCCGTACTCGAAGGGGTTATGATAGTCAAAGAATGCAACGTTAAATAACCTCATATCACTACCGAAGTAGGAAGCGGGGCTTGAAGCTGGAATCGCCACAGTGGCTCTGTTCGTCCCGCCAACGTTTTACAGCACGGCATGACGACATCTGGTGGAGTGGAAGGATCAGCAAGCTCAAGTAGGAATAACATTCCTCAGGGGCTAAAAAATGATCACTGTCTGCAACTTGAAAAGCAGGAACCCGTCATGCTTTACTCCGAAGTTGGTTCTGGAAAAACTACGGTTGATTCTACTTGAACGCGCCAAGCTTCAACTTACGCGAGCTTTTTCCGCCGGGCTCCAGCAGCAAAGTCCGGTCTCTGGAAGATTTTCTCATGTACACGAGTGTAGCAGGCAATCCTCGCACTTGTGCTAGGTTCTTCCACTTTCTATATTGGCGATTGTTGCCTATCTGATCACCTCGTTATCACTCTTGTGCTCCAGTCGATTAAAGTTGTGATATTAGATTTTAGCTCCAATATCCGAGTCTAGGCCCAGTACGTAGCTACTGAACCCGTGCAGAAGAGGGACCTAGACTTTCCAAGGATGCACTAGCTGCGAGACATCCCGTCGGATATAGACCGAGGATATATTGATTATTGAGCCATGTGGCAAGGATAAATGGGGTAAGCCGGTAGGCAGCCGCGCGAAAAGGGAAGGAGACGCAATTAGGGGTTCCTAAGTCACGGGTATGGAGCCAGTACTGATTTCAGGGCGAGTGCAGGGGTTGTGGCTGGGTTGGCGATAACTAACGCGGGATATTATGATTCAATGGGAATAGCATCCCTGCCGCACTATAGGCAAGGCTTAGCCTATAAGGGGTAATAGCAAGAGCCATTAGTTGGCCCGAGAAATTGTTGGTTACTCCCGGCTGCATTACAGTATGGTCTAAAGCCGATCTATCATTGCAGGGAGAATGTTTCCGATTATAACAGGCACTGCAGATTAAGTCCAGCCATCTGCTGGTCTCCAAGGGATCAAGATTTGTTCTGGTCTTGTGTCTACTGAGTGCCGTCAGCATTATTGCTCTTATATAGTGACTACAATCAGGCCTTTTAACAGATGCTCATTCGCTAAGAAGCTGTTTCAACGAGTTAATCAACCAAACAAGCACACAATCAACATTCTTTTAGTCTGTTACAGCCTAACTTGAGATTGTCTAGCTACGCAGTTACCTCTCCGGTGAGAAGCAATATAGCTCCGCATCACCATAATACCTCCTGAGCCCAATACATCGGAGGCAGATAACATGAACAGACAGAAATTAAATAGCCAAATAAACCCGCTCGCCATGTCACCTATCCTCTAGGTAGGCTATTCAGTGAGTGCTCGTGGCTCTTTTTTCGTGTCACCATATTTTGTTCTGTGTCTCATTCCTAATAATGAAGTCTCTTCACTCAAAACGTGATTCCAACAATCTAAGGTTAACGACCTAATCTCCCAAAAGTATATGCATGGAAATTCAGTTCTACAAGTCAATACAAAGTCAACTTTATAGGATAAACTGCATCTTTTCTATCAGAGACTAAGGATGTCAAGACATGTACGGAGTATGTCGTCTTTAATCCTCGGTAAACTGTGGTAAATATATCCGGGATGCAGATACTTCAATCTAGGTTATTTTATGTAATTCGTCCGTTAGACGAATTGTATTGCGTAAAGCACGGTGACCAGGAGAAGTTGCTTATGATAGAATTCACAGATGACACAATTTACTAACATTGCGGGCTGTGGCTGGTTGCATCCAGGGTCTAAGTCCGCGTCAGCCTCGCGTTGCCAAGCAAGCAAATCGTAAGGGATTACAAACACGCAGTCTCCTCGTGAACATTTAAACTCTCATCCTTTCTTACCTCCCTGTCGGGGTTTACGGATATATCTATGATAGCAAAAAGACAACCCCATTATACTTCACGCTGCGCCGTACACTATTCGTGGCAGCTCGAGTGCCACGAAACTGACAATAATACCTTTCAAGCACACCATGGTCCATGAAACCAACGAGATCGGACGGGTACACCAAACCCTCCACTCACGTTCTAATCTGGCAGTTTATCTACGATCTATACCTACTATTTGCCACGTATGTGTATTACTATCAATATGCACCAGAGCGGTATACCCGAAGTTTGCACGATTCCGCCCACCACCTTGCATTTACTTTCCTGGGCCACCTAGCTCTCTATCCACGATGAGCTTTATTTCTATGTTCTATACAACCATATTTCGTGCGCATCATAGTAACTACGGGAGTTACCGTCACGTATTTCTTTAGCTCCTCCACCCCCTTCGGGGAACCTCAAGGCCCAGACGCTATAGTAAAGGGCGCTGCAGGATATATAATATATATACAATAGAATATACATGTGCATGGGATAGATAGAGGTGGAAATACTATAGTACTAGCAGTATAAAGTCTACCCATGTTGAGCTACCGAATCGTGATACATCTTTTACAGTTAACCTTGATCGTCAACATTTCGATTTCCCGCTTCAGGCGCTACATTTCGAACCTATGGAGGGAAAGTTATACTGTCATCTGTTCTCGGTGAGGTTTTGACTCGTTGAGGGAGCTACGGATGTAATGGAAATAATGGAAGTAGTGGAAATAAAGGAAATAAAGGAAATAGAAAAAGGCTTTGTTGCTGAGTCACTATCAGTGTGCCTTTTCGTTACCTGAAATATTCGGCAGCCCTCCGCGCAGCTTGTATATTGCCATTCGATCACATATATAAACCATCAAGCATTCCCATCCCTAGTGTGATCATGCGCACGTCTTGCAAGCCTCTCCATGACAAACACTTTGCTCCTTTTTTACTTCCTTACTTACTTGAGTCGCTACTCAGATCCAACATCGTAATTCCTGATGATGTGCCCTGCATGCAGTTTCCCATTGGATTATAGATCCATGTCCTCTATGAGAGGTTGCTGGTGTACAGGCTTATCTGAGCCTTCTTGGGCTTGTTTTGAACATCAACGGCCGTTCCTCGCTACCCCGCATCCAACCGCTTTCTCATACCTGCCTCTTGCTGCGTTGTCTGAGTCGGAGGTTACGGCTCCCAGCTTGCCAACTCAATCAATTCTCAGTGTCACCACAACCCCAGTCGACGATTCCACCGAGCGTAGTAATGGTTCAGGCGGAGCAAACATTTCGCCCCACGCTCAGATCCTGAGCTGTGGCGACTTAACCTCGAGCAGCCCTAGAGTCAGCCTCTTCGAACAGGACTCCGCCATAGAAGAATCAATGAAGCGAGCAAGCGACATGGATGAATGTGGTAAAAGCCATGTGGCCCGTGGTCATCGTGGGGTATCCAAGTCTAGGTACGCTCCATGACTTATCCAGTCGCTCGTCTGACAATTAATTTCTAATACGTATGCTTTGTCCTAGAGTAATGCGCACCGGTCTGTATAGATGTGAGTGGAGGGCTTGTAAATACCGCGGCGAATTTTCGCGCGAGGCAGAATTGATGAGGCATATTCGGTCTAAGCATGTCTGTCCTGGTTTATACGAGTGTCCAGAAAAAGACTGTAGAAGGCCGTTCAACCGAAAGGACAATATGATGGAACATCTTCGACGGATGCATTAGAGCGGCAGTCCTAAAGATAAAGGCTTCCTCTTTCTCACTTTTCTTTCCAAAGCACTCTTTCGGTAGTTGAGCATATCTCGGGTTTTTATTTGACATTGGATCTCCAGCCTCTCTCCTTTTGTACTTTTATCCATCATCACTAATGCTTTGAGCTTCTGTTTTTCGGTGTCAAGCCCTGGCTGCAAACTACGTCCATTGAAACGGGTGATATGCACAGATATGTAACTTCCATGTCAGATACCGAAGCACTTTCTTGAAGTTTTGTCAACAGTTGTGGATTACAGTAAAGGGTATATGCATGTATAGCGGGAAATCTTCCTACAGCATGGTTGAATAAGAATGGTGGAGACCATCGATGTTCAAATGGATGAATGGGAAACAAACTGGGCAGTTAGCATTGTGCGAAGCGTTTTGCTCACCACCATTTCCTGTTTTCGTTTATTGGCTGCTGAAGCGCTTTACAAGGATTTGAAAGGCCCTTGTCCTCCCATCGGTAGATTGTCGGTAGCCAATTCAAGCAATTGTTTTATCACCCTTACCCGCTCCGGTTATCTAGTCAGAATATATATTTGCAAGGAAGCAGCAAGAAAAAGGCCTCTAACTGAAAACTTCACCGCAGTTAAAATTGCTCTGGCTTTAAGCAATGCAATAACTATCATATTAATACGTGCTCTTGCTATTTTGAACTCGTAAACACTAGCTTTAGGTAATGTGTATATATATCCTGCTCTGCCTCCGTGAAACAGTTTACACTTCTTTTTGTAAGAGTAATATTTTCAAAAGAGAAAACGCTTTCAACAACAAGTGGTTGTGTAGTGTAATGGTTAGCACCCAGGATTCTGATTCCTGTAATCCCGGTTCGATCCCGGGCACGACCTTTCCTTTTTGACGATTTCTTTTTAATCATTCGCTGGGACCCACTGTTTACCCGCGTGCCCATAGCTTTTGTTACTTTATACGAGCTAGATCACCTAGCTGCGCTATAGCCTTCTCGAGGCGCTAGGGCGAGCTTCTGAAATATTGAAATTCTATCAAATTGATATTCAATTCCTTAGCACCGTTTTCTTTGTTAGAGTTCCACCCCGAAAGTAGAGTCAAATGTTTTTCCGAAACACAATATTTCTTGAACGACTCTTGTACATCATGATATACAGCCTTCACAAATCGGATGAAGTGCTACGTATACTTAGTCGCCTTTTGCTACTCACCTGGGGTCCGTGCCAGTCGCGACCTGTTCAGCGACAATAGTAGATGGATGATCACTTTATTGATGATCAATTGCTTCGTAGAAGGAAGTAATTCTAATAAGGCGCAAAAGAATGTGTATTTCTCCAAGTATTATCCAAAAGCCGGGGTAGAAGCCCATTAACAGTTTATCATTTGGCCGCAAGTTGTATGAAAGAGTGGTTATACTTTTCGTTGTGGTGGGGCTACACCAATTCCAAAAGTAGGCCACAGAAGATAATCATTTGAACTCGGCTATAGGTTACAAAAAAAAATTTGCTTTATGTATGAAATAACCCCACACCCCGCCTTATGCCTTATTACTAGATAGGTCACAGCGAGGATGAGCTACGCCGAGTCAAATAGAAATAGTAGGTACCCTTGGTACCGAACAGCTTGGGTGTATCCATGGCACCAGCAACCATATTATCCGTCACATAACGAAAGTGGTCAAAAATAGGCTTCTGGTCATAGATCATGGCGGTCGAGGTTACTCCTCGATAGACCATCTCCCGTAGCTATTCAGAGATAAAATGTCAGGGTGTGGTTAAGGAACGGCTTCAATTCCGAGCATGCGTACCGAGCAATGTCCCCAATCTTCCCTCCATACCCGGTTGCCTTCTGCATCATAAACCATGATTGGATCACCGTCGTCTACCGACCGGAAGTCTTTTCCAGCCCATTTCATATCCTTTAAAAGCTTGTGTCCAATATGTCCCGTATCGATATCACCGCCGTCCCATTTGCCTATCAGGAAGGATGGAGGAACTGGCTTCAATTGGTTGTATACATTCTCAACCGTTGATTCTGGCACAAGGCCGGTGGCCTTGGTGAGTTGGATAAACTGTTCTTCAGGCCTGTCATAAACGGTGAGTTCCTCGACTTCATCTGGCTGTTACCGAAGAAAGTATTGTGGAAATGACTTACCCTGCCATATTCCCTTTAAGTATTTGCAAATTCTGTTGGAATATTCCGTGGAATGAGTGATAAATACCGCACAAGATTCGTGGATTTGCAAAATAAATCCTTAATTAATGGCGTTTTATATAGACATCTAATTATGCGGGGGTTCCCAATGGGCACCGGAGGATTGAAAAGCCTAGGTCCGCGGGGAGACCAGCCCGCGGGTATTCAGCAAACCGCCGTGGGGAAAACAAAGGTCTCCGTGTATGTGATACAATGTCGGATATAGTTTCGTGCATGTCCCTTATATATCGTTTAGAGGTTCGACGTTTCCTTTATTTGAAAAAATGACGAGGAAGCCTTATCGAACGAAGTCTCAGATTATCTGCCGTGGGCTTGTTCAGTAAACATGTATTATCGCGGATAGTTGACAGGGAGTGTTTAGATCAGGTTTTATCAGCGGTCGATAACGTCCACCAGCGAGCGCCATACACGTCACCATATTGGTATCCTATGCTCTGCTGTGTGTAAAGGGTAAGCACTTCCTGAGTCGGTCTTCTCCCAGATCGTTTTCAAGGTTCTTTGTCGATTGGTTGGTCAGGTATCCGGCGCTTAGCTGGCGCTATGAATACCCTCCGCCATGTGAAGGTGGGGAGTGAACCACTTTTCAAAAACACTTGATTATTTGAAAACCGATTCCTTTTCGCTAGAGCAATTCACTTTGCTATGAATGAGGTACGACGGAGGATGTTAGTCTGGCTGTGACGCTTTATGCCACGCTGAGAATAGATGCCGATAGAAAGTCTCAGGTAGGCTCATAGCAGGTCCCAAGCATGCCTGACCTACTAAAAGGCGCCAAAGTGTCACTTTACGAGCATGAGAACGAAGGACAAAATCCAGTGACTTTGAATAACCATGACGGTGTAAAGAATCAAGCCATCCACCAGAACTTCTATGGACCGGTCAGCTTTGGGAATGATGGTGAACCAAAACCGGGATTAGGGAACAATTTGAGCAGGAGAAACCCTTAGCAAAAACAGAGTTAACTTGTATGTATAAAATTCGTTAGACTCGTCCGACCGGTATGATTAAAGTAAGGGCTCAATTTCGGAATCCGAAATACGTCTTTCGCTGAACGATATTTCTAGATATCCTTGTCTCACTAGCATTCCCTGACATGATTGATAGACGGTGTAACCTGCGGCAGCCATATGTCAACACTTGTGAATGGATACTAGACTTAAACGAATACAAAAACTGGGGAGGAAAAACCCCGCAGTCTACTTTGGATCAAGGGTAAGCCTGGCGCAGGGAAGTCGACGTTAATGGCATTCCTATACAATAGGCTTAAGAAGAGATGCAAGAAACAGCGACAGGGCATTAATTTCGAGTCCTTCTTCAATGGTCGAGGGGCAGAGCCACAGCGGACACCACTTGGAATGCTGCGCTCGTTATTAAATCAGCTCTTTCGGAAGGACGTGGTGGTACGCCTTCTGGTAAGGGACGAATACCATGAGAAGTTCTGTGTCTTTGGAGAGAGCGGATATGGCTGGTGTTGGCAACGGCAGGATTTGGAACAACTGCTTCAAGATTCCATTGTCTTGTTAGCTCAACAACAGCAAGTTACGATCTTGGTCGACGAACTAGACGGAGCAGGCACACAATTTGCGTTGGAGATTACTGCGTATTTCTACCGGGTTACTGACTCAGTTGCTGCCAAGATGGCATCGGCAAAAATATGTATTTCATGTCGACATTATCCCGTCCCCACTATTTGACCGGGGGTCGAAATATGTATGGAACAACATAATAAAAGTGACATAACCACATAGGTCGAGGGTCACCTAGGTACTCCTTACTTAGGGACTCCCAACAATTCAGAGAGGAGGGCATGTTCTCATCTAAAAGCCGATATCATTGCACAGAGCAACGGGATTTTGGAATGGGTGCATCTTATTGTGGCCTTGTTTGAAAGCAGAATCGCCGACGGTGAATCAGTGGATCGGGTTTGCCACTGGTTGCAACATGTCCCTCATGAACTGAGCGATGTTTACCAGGACATCTGCAGAATGTCATCAGGTGAGAGTATCGTAGCTAGTCGTTTCTTCTTTTTCAATGGGTCTGGCATGCTGGGCGACCACCCTCGGTGACGGAGATGCGATATGTTTTGGTTGCAACGGAAGCTGCACGAAAGCCGTATTCCATCCGATTCCAAGAGACAAGCGACTTCATTGAAACCGACGACCGGATGAAACGGCGGATCTGTGCTTTATCTAACGGGTTGGTCGAAATCGTGAATGTTCCCAAGGTTGGTGCGAAGGAAACCGTGCGAGTTATCCACCGATCGGTAACTGAATTCTGCGCGCACGAGGATTAGCTTATCTAAATGCGCTCGAGGAGGACAAGAAAGCCACTCATGCTATACCAGACACAGAGTCACAAGGCAACGACATCACCCATAGCTATCAGACGCCATCCTACGGCTCATATCTGAATTATCTGGTCACAGAATATGTCGTAATTGCTATTCTTTTAGCGATGATACCCTCAAGGTTCCTGATAAGGCTAGTTCCAGGCTAGGAATATCTGGGAAACAGTTATAAATTGATAATTTTCGCTATGTTATGGCCTTCGTGTTAGCGTTAACACGTTACCCTATATGTACATACAAACTTGCCCGCGCGAAAAAGTGGTCTAGGCTTGTATATAGATACCAAGTGACGCACCTGCGAGAGCATGTAGACAGATAGCTATGATATATATGCTTTTTCAAACGTTATCATTAGGCTGATCAGATTCATATCTACTGTTGCGAGTATAATACGCACAATTCAACCAGAGCAAGTAATAAGACTCTAGATGTGTTAGAAGTATTGTGTCTTTCCCTAGTTCACCATGTTCCTGGCCAGCTGAATCGAAACTCTAATTTCAATAATTGTCTCCACTTTTTCGGCAGATTGGAATGTACGGAGTACTCTGTATGTACTTTGCCTACGGGATGCATGTTTCATACTCTCAGGCTGAGAATCCCGGCGTGCTACGAGGAGTGCATGATTGGCTAGGGGAGTGCAAGATTCAATCGGGATATATTATCAACCTTCACGCTAACAGGAGCGGGATCAGTGGAAGTGGTACCCATCATGTCCACGACTTAGACAGATCCAAAGTAAATCCCTAGCGCGGCAGAAAGCGCAGATCGGCAGTGGGGACGAACACCTCAGCTCGGCTTTTTTCCCTTCCTTTTTAGGTCTAGATAATCGACTTTTCAGCTTAGCCCAGGTGTAGACATTTAATTCAAAAAAGGCCGCTTGTCGCGTAACAGCGTACAGAAGAATAATATTTTTACTTGACCACGGAGTATAAGCTGGACAGAGTCTTCTATTGAGTTTATAAGATAGACCGGCTCAATGTCGCGTTTCGCATATCCAGTGAATACTGCCAAGATATGGCTTCGCTCGACTAAAGTACGAGTGGTCTCAACGCTGACAGGGCTGCCTTTCCGGCAGCTCGGGCTATTGTGTGAGTGTCGATGCAACACAGTGACTATATGTAGTCTACTAATCAATTTCTCCAGCAATATGTCACTTTGCTGAGGCGGGTATGTATTGCTCCGGAAAATAGTTCCGAATAGGTGACCAACGACGCGCCGGATTGAACTGACGTTGTATCAATATAGTCGTACTCACCTCCATCGTCCCGTATATGGTACGCTAGCTCAGCCTATATCTCCTTTCAAGTCATCTGCGCTTCACAAAGATTAGACTAATAACTTCTCATGCAGCCCGCCATGCTCGAACATGCCGGTGTACCAAAGAGCGATGTGCCTAAATGGGTTGGCTTCACCACTACGATAACCGCTACCTGTGCCGGCTTAATGGGCGTGATATGGGGTATGGCTTCTGATTCCATGGGTCGGAAACGTGTTATCCTGCTTGAACTCAACCTCATGTTGGTATTTATTCTACTGTTTGGCTTCTCACAGCACCTCGCCCTCCTGGTGCTGTTCCGGGCATTGCTGGGTCTCGTGAGTGGTAGCGTCGGTATTATGCGCACCATGATCGCAGAGATGGTCCCTGAGAAGCTACTACAGCCATATGCATTCAGCATCCTGCCAACTGTCGAGACAATTGGGTCGGGGTTCGGTCCCGCCCTAGGAGGATTGTTGGCCCAGCCAGCAGAGCATTATCCTGGCATCTTCGGCAAAATTGGACTCCTTAAGATGTTTCCCTTTGCCTTGTCTAGTATCGCTTCTAGCTGCGTTGTTGCTGTCGCTATTACTATGGCATCTTCTTCCCTTCGTGTGCGATTTACCTTTCCTTGAAGAAGCTCAGATTGCTCTAACAGCTTGTATAGGAAACACAACCCGGGCGGAAAGACTCCCCTGATGACTCTGGATTGATGATCGGAAAAATTATGAGTAGCGTGTGGGCGCTGCGTAAGAGAAAGACCGATATCCGACCGGAGGTCGTTGATGAGACAACAGCTCTGCTCGGTGACACAATAGAAGAAGTAGAAGAGGGCTTGGAGCAGAGAGCAGCTGCCCTTGCAAGCAGTTGGAAAAGTGTTATCTCTCCACAGCCTATGCTCCTAATGCTGATATCAGGTGTGATGAGCATGCATACCGTGGCTTTCGACTCTTTGTTCCCGGTACTTTTGCATCTTCCTAAGCAACACTTGAAGGAGAATCCAGATGTGCACCTGCCATTCAAATTCAGCAGTGGACTAGGGCTAGGTAAGCTAAACAGCTTCGACACTACTACACTTTTACTAATGATCGATTGATGTCATTTAGAAGCAAATGAGATGGGGCTCTTCTATTCGATAGTCGGCATATTCAGCATGGTAGTCCAGCTCGTCATCTTCCCATGGGCGGCCAGAAAGTACAGAATCCTTAGATGTTTGAGACTGGCTTCTATCGTTTTCCCCATTCTGTACTTTGTGGTCCCATTTGTCCCTCTTCTCCCGCAGCCCCTGTCCAGTGTGGCAGTATGTGCACTGTTGATCTCGAAGATGGCCGGATCTGCCTTTGTTTTCACGTCCTGCACAATTCTAATCAGTGAGGTAGCGGGAGCCATTGGCATGTTAGCCACGGTGAACGGAATAGCTACGAGTATTATCGCCTTTGGACAAGCTCTTGGACCGGGAGTCATGGGCCCTGCATTCTCACTTGGTGTGAAAATTGGCTACACGATTATGCCTTGGTGGTTGCTGGCTGGGTTCGCGTTTCTGAGTTCGCTTCCAATAGCTTGGATTACAGAAATGGATATCCAACTTCCCCAGGAAGATTTTCTTCCTAGTGAGGAAGAGCAGCGCGTTGGTGATGTCGAGGATTATATGGGAGGCCATGGCAGACAGCCTTTTCCGGCTTAGTGCATCTTGCGGGATGGAAATCAACGGCATTTGCTATACACATCTTGAAGGGCCGTTTACATGTCTAGTCAGCTTATTTCATATTGACCTGAAAAACTGCTGGAATATTAGTCTTCTATTTACTGCAACCAAATGCCATCAACCTACGGCGACTTTCAAAGAGCGTACATTGTTAATTATTGTTTAACAATTACTTTCAAACCGTGACGCCTTCCAGTATTAACTAAGAAACAAGACCATGTCCAAGCTCATCTCCTAAACCCTCACTAGTCCAGCGAGACCGAAACAGGGCACTCGTGTACGCCTACCAAAACATGTCAAGCTTGCTGGCCACCGAGTCGTCACCTTCTTCTTTGCCATGGCAGCAAGTGTGGCAATGCTTGTATATGATGTTAACAAATGTATTAGAGCCCAGCATTGGGTAGAACCTAGAATATTACTCACCCCGAACTTCTTGGCATGCTGTAGGCCTAGAGTTAGCACTATTCCAAAAAGTGATAAGATTCCGATGTGCTTACCCATCCCTCGGGACAATGTGGCTTCTCCGGAAAGCAGACCCTCCAGCAAACATCGGTGCTTTCGATCTCCATAAGACGTGGTACGGCGTTGACACCAGTCAGGAGGGCGGTGGTTGCGGCCAGGATGGTGGAGAACTTCATTTTGCAGAGAGTTACTTTAATTCAAGTAAGAAAGGGATCTGATTTGTTGTTGTTCAAATTGGCGTGATATGTTTGAAGAATGGTGCAATTTCGAGGGACAATAGCACTCTATTTATCTTTGGTCTCGGTGATTCTAGACCTTCGTTCAGTCCAAGTTGATTTCTTCTATACATGTCGACATTGTGACGTTCATACAGGATAATGTACGGTTTTGGTAACACCCTCATGCTTGTCAGATAGGATATGATTCAATTGCTCCGTTAATGATTGTAAGGCATAGTCAATTTTGGCGGACTTCACTAATCTCCATGATGTGTGCGGGTAATGTATCCAGTTAAGGTTATTTTTCAATGTAACCTAACTGGTCTAACCAGTGAACCAACGACAATCTTGCGGTTAAGCTTTCCGAGAATAACCAGATTCGACTAGACTAGTAGTAGAAGGTTTAGACTGTCCAGATCATTGTGGTGTAATTAGGTTCTCGCCGGGCTGTCACAGACTTCTGTTGACTGGTTGACATAAAGTTAATATATAGATTGGCTGAAAACGTCGGTGACACCATCAAAAATCTGATTTCATGACGTCAACCATGTCTATTTGATATAAGCTTCCGTTTGCAGCTGTCGTAGCCTCTCTGGGTAGAGACTGTATCTCGATTTATGATTTTCTGTCATGTTCAATGATATACTCAGCTATCATAGGTTCCGAATACTATGGATCAACCATTGGATGGGTATAAGTCACGGTGGGTTGAAATGATTTTCAGATCCAGCACAGCCAGCGCTAGTACGAGGGTATTACTATTGATATTCAAGTAAATACAGTCTAGATAAGGTCTTCGTTTTTTAGATAGTTTACAGCGGTATATGATGGGTGATCGGGAGCACTCTTTCGTACCAAGATAGTGGGTATGACTGGAAGCCAAAAGCGGGGGCTCATCACGGCCCGATGGCAGTCCTCGCTCACGGAAGGTTCCGACCCATGCCAATGCAGTAGATCAAAGAGTAGACTTACATTCATGAACAAGTAGGCTTGACCTTTCAGTGGACCTGTCGGGCTGGTACATACGGCAAGCTTTGTGCTTGGTTTCGGGGGTTGCTCCGGGCCTACCCAAAAGCTTCCCTAGTGACTGACTTCGAAGAACCCTAATATGTTGATCTGGTAGGAACACTGTTTTAACTACGATGGAGTAGCGGGCCATTTATGTGGTCTTGCCCAATCGGTAAACGGTTCCGCCTTTCAGCTCCAGCGCTCAGCAGCTTCATCAATGGAATGCATACTTCACTTGAACAGTTTGCGGCTGACTCGCCACAACCCTAACCCTCCGTGAGGCATAAAGAAAGTTAAAATGGAGTTAATATATGCCCCTGGCATGAATTAGTCCGACATGCTAGACTATTTCCCAATATCCTTCGTCTGTTAGTCGGCAAAAGTAGGTACTAATACTGTATCTGGTCCAACATTGATATTCAGAATTAGAATCGTTCCTGAATTTCTCTTATCACAAATGCTCTTGAGAAATACCCACATGCAGTCGTTGCCGGCGCCTGCGATCAAGAATCGAGAGAGCACGACGACGGTGTCCGATCAGCTCGACCCGGACACCCATGCAGAAATCTTCCACACTATTCAGACCGCAGCACTTGCGACCACGAATCCGGTTGACCAACCGATGGCGATCCTCTTAGGCGGTCAACCGGGCGCCGGAAAATCGCGCTTGGCCAGCGCCGCAATGAAGGATCTCGGCGGCAATGCTGTGAAGGTTGATGCTGACGAATTGCGGCAATTCCACCCGCGATATATCGATTTGATGCGCGAAAATGATCTCACAGCGAGTGATCGAATCCATCCTGACGCAGGCCCTTGGGCTGTAAAGCTCACGCGCGCTGCGATAACTGCACGCCGGAATCTTGTCATCGACGGCACAATGCGAAACGCGGACGATTTAGTCGCACTTTGCCGCAGTTTCCGTGAGGCTGGTTATTACATTGAGGCTCGAGTCATGGCCGTCAGCAGGCTTATCAGTCTTCTGAGCATACATGAGCGTTACGAGCATCAGCGGCAAGCCATCGGTTTCGGTCGCTGGGTAAGCTGCAACCACCATGACGCCGCTTTTGCTGGCGTGCCACTCACTGTAGAGAGACTTGAGGCGTATAGGTTGGTTGACAGGATGGCGATCTACGCGCGTGACAACGATGCGCCCGTGTACGAAAATCGACTCGAGCACGGCATATGGCAACGACCACCAGCAGGCCGGACCCGCCTTGACGCCGAGCGCATCCAACTGGAAGAGAATAGCGCCGGCGTAATGAGGTTGACCGGGGCCTATGCTGGAAAGCGGGATTGAAAACGTCCTCCTTGCGTATCATGAGAGATATTGTACGTCCGGTCGCTTATTGCAGATCTTTGCCTACTTACCGGCGAAATTAATGCGCTCACGCCGGAACCAGGTGAATGGGCTATAGCCTCCCAGAGGGGGTTATCGAAGCCTTCCTATATTCCGTTCTGAATGAACCGTTTACCCGCACTGTCTTATACACAACGTTACTCGCCCCCCACGCAGCGTCCAAAGCCAACATTTAGGCTCAATGAGACAAGCTAAGGCTTATCAACTTGGAGCATCTCGCGTTTATTCACGCTTTTTCCTTTCCGTGAACACCTTGAGCTTGCAAGCAGCCTGCTGGACGGAAACCATATTCGCCCACTTTGATCTTGGCGACACGCGCCTGAACAAGCGGGTGAAGACATTGATGGGACGATAAGCAGCCAAGCAGAGCGTTTGCGTGCCGCAGGCCTGTCCGGGTTGGGGCGAGACGATAGCGGCGTACGGATTCTTCGACAACGACGAGGTGGATTGGCGCGAGCTTCTATTTATATATGCTAGCGGCAGTCCGGAAAAACCAGCTCCAATGTATACCACGCGCAGGTTACGTGGGGCAAGTAAGAAGAGATATCTCTCTTTCGGGTGAAAGCTAGAGTTTTCTGACGCGCTTGTACGGATCCGTAGTAGGGTATGGTTTTCTTATCATGTTCTCTGTGTCGTAAGTATGAGGGGCTTGGTCGTTTGAGTAAGTCGAATCATAAAGATGACCAGCGGACCCTGTTACTCTGTTACGGTGGGATACTTGCGAGCACCAATCGCAAAGGCAAACCAGGAATCTTCATGATACTGTATTCTGATTAGTTAACGGTAGAGACCTGGTGTTAAGGCTACTTGTAGCTTATCAAATAGGCCAACGTAGGTATTTCATTGGTAGGTCAGTTCGTATAAAAATTTTCTTTAGTTATTGAGAGATATAGATATATATATGGTGAAAAATCAACTGAAAGAAACTTTTATAGCGCGAGTATATAAAACACGCTACCCACATTCTAATGTCCTTGCAACGCCACCAGAAAAACAATCTCAAGTGAAGAAAATTGCACAAGGCTGAATAAATTCATTGGAAGCTTCGTCGAGAATCTCTAGTGAGCTTACTTCTGATCCGGCTCCGGCAAGCCACCACTGACGTTATGCATAACTAAAATTCCTATACTGAAGTTGCCTTATACGAGATAATCATCGGTCTGTGGTTTCTCGGGAGTTTTATCGATGCGAAACCGAAAGGCGCCTCGAGCAAGACAGGGGATATTTCAAGGATAATGATAGAAACCATCGAAATAAGCCCAGCGACCAATTTCAAATTCTAGAAATTACCCGCCTTCTATCCCACTTTCTAACGGCTGTCGCTTCTGATAACGCGGGACTGGTAGGGAAACCGTGAATTCTCGTAATCATTCTATCATGTACCATATATTGTGACACGGAACACAAGTATATATACTCAAGATTATCGTCACGTGATACCTATATTCTAGGCAGCTGTGGACCTGTGGTAGCCTAGAACCAGCTCTGTTTTAGAGGTTGTCATGCAAACGGCCTTAACAAGCAAGTGAAAAGATTTAAATATAGCTAGTGACTCGCCAAACGGAATGTGCTGAACATCATGAATCTTCTTCTATCCGCAATTGATATCATAACATTCATTACGAGTATGTTAGTTCTACAGAATGCCATTGGTATTTAATACTAATTCGTGTACGAGCAATCTACAGTACCCCTCTTCCTTCCTGGTTAGCCTTGATAAATTTCTAAATGCCTTTTTCCATTCAAGAGATCTGTGATCGTCTCGAAATCAATGAGATTTACGCACGCTATGTCCATGCGGCAGATGAGAAGGATTTCGGATCTCTGGATCGGGTTTTCCTGCCACATACAATGTTCGATTGGACTGCATGTGGTGGGGGCAAGATGACCTATGAAGAAGCCAAGCAGGGACCAGTTCTTTACTGGAAAGCTGTTCCCTTGGTCGTTTCATATCTATGCAAACCCTCTCATTGAATTTTCGGGTGATCGGATGGCAGCAACAGTTAAGGTCAAGGCAATCAACCCCAGCGGTCTTCATGACGACCGAGACGAACCAATGATGTTCCAAACTCAAGGGACCTACATCGACACACTGGAGAAGACTGTACTCGGGTGGCGGATAACGAATCGGGTCTGGAAAGAATCCTTCATTGTGGGACCCTTGAAGAAAGTTGATGGTATCCCTGGCATGTTGAACGTTGCCGGAAGACCTCCCCACGATTGAATTTGTGAATGATTGCTCGAGACACTGCCGGGCAGACTATTACCATGTATTTAATTGCATGCGGGTCGTTATATTCTCTACCTTCCATACCATTGTATTTTGTTTAATAAGTTTGTCGAGTAGTATCTTTGGTAGTGTTCCACTTGTGCCGTCCTTCTGAATTAACTTTGCAACATTCTATGGCCGCTAGAGCGCCCACCCTTTGGTAATGCATAGAGTCGTGTATTCTAGAATCAAGATTGGAAACTGTAACAACTGCAGACCTGACGGGATATCATATAATATGAACAATCATCTTGTGCTGCCGTGGTTTAAGATGTGCTATTTTTCAGGTTGGATTATTTCCGTCCATTTCTATACAGTTCACGGCAGAGACAGGCCGGTAATACAGCCTAGCCCTATACGGATTAATTAAGACTTTACAGCAAATTAGGGTTCGAGTACGGAGAAGTATGTGCAAAACATGGAAGGACATTTCGGGCGCGTCCGTAACTCGGTAAATAAGATTATGTATCAATGCATAGCGTCAGTGATGCATTTTATGGCAAATAGTAAGATTGACGGTAATCAGATAGTTATAGTATATGATTGGTGTCCGACAACTGATAACCATGATCTGTAGGATTTGTGAAAGCATCAATGAACATGATCAGTGAGCTGATAACCCCGTACTGACAACTCGGCAAAGTCAACTATGCAGCATCGTGTCTCTTGCATATGTTTTCCCTAACACTCCCCACTTATGTTTTCGATACTAGTTTATTCAATAAATTATAGAGCCTCACCTTTCTTTCTTTCCATACTAAATGGCAAGATGTTAGCTGAAAAATTATATCAGAGCTTGTCGTGGGCCCGGTCAGCTTTGTCCTGGTCGAGGAATAAGGTGGAGAGCAATGTAACAGTGTGCACCTGGAGTGAATAATTGGGCAGTAATGAGTGCTCCGACGAGAGCATACGAGGCTAAAGGGCCGATGGCTGAGGTTTATCAAGTAGGGAAACGTGGAACCAGTGTAGCAATATTTCATTGCTATGTCGGTATCGATGTATACTTATTCATTAATTATCTAGGAATACAGCTATATATTACCCTCGGTGAAAAAAAACAACCGGCAAGGAACGATTACACAGTTTTAGACGTAATAC
>NW_022475516.1:0-52000 GCF_009193585.1 Aspergillus caelatus
TGGTTTTCCAGTACTGATAAAGCAGGATGTGATAAAAAAAAAAAAAAAAAAAGAGAAAAAAAAAGACAAGAAAAAAGGAAGGTGAAGAGAAGAGATCTTGAATCTGACTGTCTGTACCCTACTCGGGCTTGAATTTGATTTGTCTTCGTCTTCTCTTGCAGAGTTGCGGCGATGAAGACCTGTATTTCATTATCATGAAGTATCAATCGCAATAAATTACTAGGGAAGGGGGCTATTCCAGTGTAGATTATTTATGCCTTCAAATAACAATTCAAACGCCCTTGTAGGGGCAGGGTGAGTTACCAATCATGTCGTTTGATAGTTATGTTTCGTGTAGATATTTGAGATTCAAGGCGGTCGTGGAGGCGGTGAAGACGTAGGCGGAGATAAGTGCGTTGTTGATATGATGATGACCATCTGATAGATCATTGTTCTCTTTCTCCACATCCGTCACATACACGGCTCTACTTAGTACCTCTGAAATAGCTATCACTCCCTGCCCGAAACTTCAGCTATCAATCATCTCCATATTCACTACGGTGACCTTCACTAACGCTGTCTGGGTAACCAAGAGTTACTCCACATTGACGTGCGGCATATCGCGACAGTCGCCAACTGTTCTCGTTTCGGCACAAGAGAATTTCAGGAGTGAAACAGTTGCTTAATACTGTCCATTTTCTGCAGGCGTAGGGTGTATGCAAACTTCAGCGAGATGGAATCTATGCCACACGATGCTTTCGATTCTCATCCGACAAGTCCATATGTGGGACAATTACACGGTGCAGGGAACCCCGACTTAGAGAGTATAAACGGAGTTGCGACTACTGCGGTGCCGTTTGTGAAGGTTGATGGTACGGTTTTCTAGTCTGCTTTAGTAAACCGATTAGTGCTTGCCTGCAGTGGAAGAGGTGTTAATTTGCTAAACAGATCCACCTAAGTTTGAATTGGAATCTTACATTGCAAATTATACTGGTATGACGCTCGCTTTCTTACGTCAATCTTTAGCTAACTGATGTGCTACTTCCAGGCCGAACCAAATTCAATCGCCTGTTTCTAATAGGCACGTGCTCCACATATCTCTCCAACGAAGCACTGAAGGCTGCGATTATCGAAGCCAAATCAAGCAAAGATGTTTCCCGATACGAACGCGCAGTCCGTGCACTCGCCGACGTTACCCCATATGAGGCTGAAGCTACACCAGACAAGGAGTGGGTAGATCGTACACGGAAGGTCGTCAAGGCGGAGACCGATCGGCTAGAGCATGAACTGAGAGGGTATAAGAACAACCTTATTAAAGAGAGTATAAGAGTAAGTTTCATGGCAGCGCTCTATAATACCTCGGCATATGTTCTGACCTGAAATCACAGATGGGCAATGAAGACCTCGGACAGCACTACCATCAAATTGGTGACTTGGTGTCAGCTTCGAAGGCTTACTCTCGCATGAGAGATTACTGTACGACTCCGAGCCATATCGCCTCAATGTTGTTTAAAATCATAAATGTAGCCATCGAGCGTGGGGATTGGCTGAGTGTCCAGTCTCATGTGCAAAGGCTACGCAACCTACAATCAAAACAAGAGGAACAGGCTAAGAACCAGCCGAAGATGTCAGCTGCGATGGGTTTGTCCCAGTTGCACTCTGGCGCGTATCTAGACGCTGCCAATAGTTTCTTGAGCACAGACCCGACTCTAGGTGACTCGTACAACGAAGTGCTCACGTCTAACGATGTTGCCGTTTATGGTGGACTTTGCGCGCTTGCATCCATGGATCGCAATGAGCTTCAGCGGCGTGTGCTAGACAATGGCTCATTCCGCAATTTCCTCGAGCTGGAACCTCATATCCGCCGGGCGATCTCTTTCTTCTGCAATTCCAAATTCCGGCCATGTCTGGATATCCTGGAATCCTACCAAACCGATTACCTTTTAGACGTCCATTTGCAACGTCATGTCAGCACACTCTACACTCGCATTCGAACTAAGTCCATCCAGCAGTATCTGGTTCCTTTCAGCCGTGTTACCCTCGACTCTATGTCCAAGATCTTCGCTCCCGCAGCTACCAGCGAGCCGGCTCAACCTATCCACTCAAAGTCTCCGTTTGTACAAGAATTGATCGGTCTTATCCAAGACGGAACCCTGGACTCTCGGATCGACCTGGAAAAGATGGTCCTGGTATCCAATCAGACCGACCAACGGACGGAAGTGCAGGAAGCCGTGTTGGAGAGTTTATCAAGTTATATTGATGAGGCACATATAAGATTACTGCGGACTAATATCATCCGTGCAGGACTGGAAGTCCGCCCATTAGGCGATGAGCAGCGCAAGCAGGGGCACGGGCCGAAGCATTCACGACCGCCAACGGGGATGTTCCAATGAAATAAGAAGTGAGGGAGGGTATTACGGAAATAGGCAGCTATGAACTGAATTATGACTAGAGACACGGTAGAAAATCAAATAGTTTACGATTCATGTGTTCTTTCCGGATGAAAATGCCTTCCGTGCAACTGGTGAACTGAATTCCGTTTTACCTTCTTGTCCTCTTGCGCCAATTTGGGGCATGTGTGATTTGCATGGATATATTTCTGAAACAGATGCGAGAAGATGACATGAAAGGAAAATGAACATTCTGTATATAAGATCTAAGTAACCTCCAAAGAATGCACTTTACCTCGAGCGCTTGACAAGACAACCCACAATGCCCGCCAGGAGCAATGCACCATTGAAACCAGCCATGATGTAGAACGGAGTACCTGAAGACAAAACATCGAAGAGGAGACCACCCAGCTTAGTCAGGAGGAGAATACCTGCACCACCAAACAAGGAGTACACGCCGGCTATTGATCCTTTCAAATGGGACAACTGCTGCTGTCTTTGATTCCTGGGCCTTGCGAGTAGTGGCTGCCGGTCTGCGCCGCTGTCCATGTCGCTGGCTCGAGAAGCACTGACTTCAGCGTATGGTTCTGTCTCAGCGTCGAACGCCTGCCTCGGGATCTCCTCATTTAGACTGATACCCAGGATGCCGTTGCTTAATACGGCTAAGCTGCAGACAATCGCTCCAATTTGACTGATACCGATTAAACTCATTATGGCAAATACACTCGGACTTCCGCCTTCTCCGCTGAACTTGGGTGTGGGGAGAAGTGGGAACGCCGTGTATCCGATCACACCGGCCAAGCAAGCAAGGAGGAGCGGCAGGTGGTACCGGCGAGACTTATCAGACCAGTACCCGAAGGCTGGTGCAGCGATCAAGGCCACGAGCTGGGAAACGCCTGTCAGGATCGAGGCCAACTTGTACGCATCAGGACAAGAGTGCTTGATATCTCCGGGCCCTTCGCTGCGGTCGTCATTGCAGGCGCCCAGGACTCGGTAATAGTGGTTAACAAAAAGGGGGATAAACAACGAGATCCCCACTGATGAGGCGCGTGCTACAAACCCTCCGATGTAGCCTATGAGGATGTCACTGTGGCGGCATCCCAGAACTATAGCAGCGCCAAATCGGTCCAAATACGGGAGGCGTGATTTGCCGCCAACAGTACATGTCGGATAATCATCTTCATCTTGAGTCGACCAGAGTGAGTTCCATGTCTTCCTTTCTTCGCCGGGAAGATCCCGGAGGCCGAATAGACACCATATGCTGACCAGGAGAGCAACTACAGCGACTATGTAGTAGCTGCACTGAATGGCTTCTGATGGCGATAAACCGAGTGTCTGGAATTTGGCGGGAAGTGGAAGGAATATAACAAGAGATACAAGGGCGCCGCAGCCAGCGCACATTCCTACGAATCCAGCCAATCGAGAGGAAGGCGTGTTCGCTTCGCCGTCTGATTGGGCTTGAGATGATGCTTCATGGTTGAAACCATTTTGCGTGTTCACTGTCTCGCTAGATTCTTGTTCGTCGGAGCTCCCGGTCACAGTTGGAAGAACTGCCGTCACCATGGTCGAGACCGCAGAGCCGCCGATACTAAATAACAACCGTCCCAGAAGAAGTTGCGGGTAAACATTCTTGGATTGGACAAATACAACCAATGCGACGGCTATAATGCCATAGCCAGCCACACAAACCTATAAGGGAAGAAAATGAGGTTTCTAGGTCAGAACTATATCAAGAGTGAACGGAAGCGTACATGGCGGACACCTATGCGGTCCGAAAGCACCCCCCACAGAGGACAAGCGACCAGCGCAAGTAATTCATCTGCAAACCCGAGGGTTCCGACGGCATCTCCTTCGCCATCATGCAATCCAATCAATTCTGTGACCACAAACGAGATGGAGGAGTTGATATAGACTAGAAAAGCAATTGAAAACGGGCAGACGGCTAGCAAGTAGGTCAAGGTCTGCGTGCGGCTCGCCGTAAATAGAGCTCGTTGGGAAGCCATGTTTCTCCGATCAATTCAGGTCATATTCCGATTTGATTCCGGGTTGAAGGGATTCGCCGAAAGTCTCGGGAATCATGGATAAGTATACACTTAGGTTATATGATCTGGAGGGAAGAAGTTCTTGGCAGATGAAGGGAAAACGTCAGCTGTGGACTTTAAAACAGAGATACATCCAACGTCACCTGACTGCGCGTTGGAGTGAGCTCCGATCGAACCGAGTCTGCCTCGGAATTCTACTTTAAACTTGTTGCATCGCTCGAACTTTATTTTGTTTATCTGATTTCGAGTTCGACACGCTAATGTACATATGCCCTGGTTGGCCTACTGTACTCGTTATAGTATATACACCCCCGTGACTCCGTATCCATATCCATAAACCCCATTCCCAGACTAAACTGAAAGGAGACAAGAACCGGAACACCCGCGCTGACGTAAGGTCCCGGCGGGCGGTGACTGAATTGAATCCCCCCATTGCTTATACAAAGTATAGCATAGCTGTCCAGAACATCTCCAATTCCCGCCCACGCGATCGCCTGGCCTGAATTTTTTCACTTTACTCTCCTCCCATTGTGTTAGTACTTTTTAGCCGCTGTCGATGTCCCTCTGACAACTCTTACTGCTTTTTAATTTCGGCTTTCTGTCAAGGACATCGGGCTTCTCGCCCGCCTCTGTTGGTTGCCATGAGACTCGCCGCATATACTGGGGTAAGTGGCACGCATGGTTTGGTTCGCATTCAATGGAAAGTTAACCCTGCCTCACTCCACAGGTCTCGGTGGCCCTAGCCACGGGTGTCTTTCTCAAGGCACTTCATCAGAGGGCGAATTTCTACTCGGCCTGCGTTTACCTCTCTCAAAGCAGTGCCAATCTCATGGTAGGTCGCCGCTGCATGTGCTCTTGAATGATCTCTACCCCCCAAGGACCACTTGAGAGGATATCTTCTAACAGATGCAGATCCTGACAAATGTGTGTCTGTTAGCGGTCGGTTTCCTTCTTTTCTGGCTTCAACGTCTCCTCTACGGCCCCTTGCGACCCATCGAAACCGAACAGTTGTATGAAAAGGCATGGTTCGCGGTTACGGAAACCTGTCTGGCCATGACCATATTCCGGGGGGAGTTGGGCGGCTGGTTCTTGGTTATGTTCATTTGTCTACTCGTCGGAAAGGTTTGGGGCTGGATTGGCGAAGGCCGTGTGGAATACCTGGAACAGCAACCCCCAGCCAACCCTCGCCTGTTCCATACTCGCCTGGCAATTTCCCTGCTCCTCGCAGTTCTGTTTAATTCTTTCATGTTAAAGTACTGTGTTCGGACGGTTCTTGAGCAAGCACGCCCTGACATGATGGTCATGTTCGGCTTCGAGTTCGCCGTCCTCACCATCCTATCGAGTTCGACCGCCGCGAGGTACTCAATTTCTCTGGTAGAGATATATATTAATCATCAACAGTTGAAGGCCAGGGTGGAGGAGCGCCGTCAGGAGATTCGAGCCGAGAGGCAGGAGGCCATTCGTCAGAGTGCGCAAGCCGGAGAACTCTCTCCTCCCGCTAATTTACCTGATGAAAACGATATCAATGAGATGGAACTTGATGTCCCAGGATGGGAGGAAAAAGGCCGCTGGGTTTTCTATCTCGATCTGCTTACGGACTTTTTGAAGCTGACCGTGTATCTCACTTTCTTTGCCATCCTCTTCACCTTCTACGGGCTACCGATCCATATCCTGCGCGACGTAGTAGTGACGATTCGCTCCTTCGGTCGCAGGATCATGGATTTCCTTCGGTACCGCAATGCTACTCGTGACATGAACGAGCGGTATCCAGATGCGACTGCGGAGGAAATCGCACGGGAAGAAGTCTGCATTATTTGTCGGGAGGAAATGGCACAGTGGCAACCCGCGGACGGAGCTGCGCCAACAAGAGGACGGGTTTCCGAGAGACTTCGCCCGAAGAAGCTCCCTTGTGGTCACATCTTGCATTTCGCCTGTCTTCGCAGCTGGCTGGAAAGACAGCAAAACTGCCCAACCTGTCGACGCCCAGTTGTCGCACCGCCTCGTCACCGTGGCCAGCCAGGGGCGGGGGTAAATGATGGGCAAGGCAACGGGGGTGCTGGGGGTCTACCAGGTGGCCCTGCTGGGAATCAGCCTCCCGGGGGGAATGCAGCCGCTGATGGCTTACCCAGGGCTCGTGTATACCAATTTGGACCCTTCCGGATCGGGTTCGGCGCGGGCCGAGGAGACATGTTTCACAATCTTCATCAGCAAATTCACCAAGGCAATGCTCCCTTACAGCCAGCAAATAATGGCAATCCTGGCGCGAGACAAATCGGGTTTGGTTTTGGCTTCGGGCGTCCACCACCACCACCACCAACTGCCCACCCTTCGCCGGCCCCAACGGCCGTCTCTGATATGCAAACCCACCTTTCCCAATTGGAACAGCAGATTATGCAGGAAATCAACAATCTCCGGGTTACTGCAGATCAACTTCATCTGGTCCGCTTGTTACAGACCGAGCTTCAGCGACTTCGGAGTCTCCAGGATCCTCTAGCAACCCCCCTGGATTTGCCGAACAATCTATCGGAGAACCCTACCATTCCTTCGTCGTCTACAATAACAACAACTCGCCGGCAATTTATTTCAGACCCAAGAGCACCAGCGATGACGGCTGGCGATGCACGACTACCCGAGGGACTTAGCCTTCCTCCGGGCTGGTCCCTTCTTCCCCTCCACTCAGCGGAACAGGGTTCCAGTGGAGCAGCAAACGTGACGCCCACTCCAACTGTTCCCGTGACAGCTCCACCTGCACAGACGCCTGACAGTTCCGAGTCCCAGGCGCCCGCGTTGGCGGAAAATGGTTTGAATGAAAGTCAGAATGAACAGGGTCCTAGCCAGGTGAATTCGGGCTCTCGTGCCCTGCCGGGTTGGGGTTCAGCACTGTCTCCAACCACGGCGACAGACGATACCGAACCAGCGTCCGAGCAATGGACAGAAGTAACAACTGAGGGACAAACTGAGAAACCCAGTTCACTAACCGTTGAACATGGTGAGGCTGTCAATCATAACGAGGACGGTGTGGTAGAGGATGGCTCATCGTCATCACCGTCGAAGGGCAAAGCGCGGGTGGCAACAGTGGAAGACGTCGGGGATGATGAGACATGACATGGCATTCCCCTCTAGAGCTTTTTGGTTTTCTTCTGTTTTGATATCCTTCATAAGTACTTCACTCCCCACTATCCATTTGCCCGATGCATTTATCTTATCAGATTTGGGACACAAGCGTTCAACGGCGTTCTTAGCGAGGCAGAAAGATCATACCCGGGTTGTCTGTGAATTCGAATTTCTATGCGATGGGACTCATGCCTGGTGATTTCCCCCTTTTTGTAATGTTGGAATCCATTTAGCAAAGCCATCTGATCGAGATCGTGGAGAATATTTATTTTCTCTGACGGGTGGACGGATCTCTTTACATGCATGTATGTACATAGTAGTGGTAGCAATCAACCTCGCCCGATTCCCCTTCCGTTCATTGTTTTACATTTCCATGCAGGTCTTAAAACAGATTGCATAGGTTCTGTCGATGCAGAAATAGATATTTTATACTGCCGAAATGATTTTCTGGGGAAATGCCCTTTTCGAGAACAGGACTAGCCCATGGCCGCTTTTTGCTCAGTGATTGATCCAGAGCATGTTATCGTGGTTAGCGAACAGCACACGCGAAATACGCTATCAGCAGCATCTCAGAGAGATACCATTGGCACCAAGCGCTGGCATGATCTGTTCTGAAGACACTGGTCCTGCTCTATGGCATTCACAACAGTCCAGAGTGACAGGTACACTGAATCCTTACGCCATGTGGCCAACAGCCCAGCTGGTAATGCAGAATACCCCACCCATGTATCGTGGGGCCCAATTGCAGGAAGCGTGTGGCGCAAACTTGTGGGAGCAAATGGTCGAAGGGTTTACATCAGCCTCTCCCGATATCGTGCGCGAGGGTGGTTTACTGCTTAGGCCTAATTACGTACTTTCGCTCTGAGCTGTAAACAATAGACAGCCCTGAGATGCCTATTCCATTCCAGTGCGGTAGTTCGTGTCCCAAAGTAGTAACATTTTTTCGATATATATCATACTCTGTATTATAGATATAGGTCCTCGTGGGTATAAATATCCTGCCCTCCTTTAGCTTCTATATTTTTTCTTTTCAATGTTCATCACGTACACTTCTCCAATTTCTATTAGAGATCACAGAAAAAGCCAGAATGATGATGCCAATCCTCGGAAGCTAGGTTATGCTACTCTAGATGGAGCGCCTGCACTAGAAAACTAGTGTATGTGTTCTACAAAAGTGCTCTGGCTGCGGTATTCTAGGTCATAAAACCCCTCGATGTCCTCATTGTCAGAATGTTTTAGTTTTCTATAGAAATGCTCGGTTTTTTTTTTTTTTTTTTTTCCATGGCTAGGTAGATTGAAGGGGAAATCAGGGATGGAATGGGATGGGAGGTTCTAGGTAGTAGGTGTGATCATATTACTGTTCTTATGTTGTTCTATTCCTTTTGTTTTCACGGTTTGTTTACTTGGATATATATATATATATATATATTTTTTAAAAAAAATAATGGCTTCAATTAATATGACGCGTAGACATACGGAGAGGTTGATCAGCTTGTTCGCCTTGCAAAGGAATGTTTTACAAGTTTAGATCACGAAGCCGGCCTGAAAAGGGTCATCAGGGGTCTAGCAATACTTTACGCTCGCCTGTTATCCATGCTCTGCCTTGAATGTTTGGCAATACTGCGTCAATGTTGCCCACTTTCTCTGTCCCCCGTATTGTGCCAATGAACTCGGTTTCGATGACACTGCGGAAGGTAACCTTCTCTCCGATTTGTATTTGTCCTCTCGCATAGAGAACTGCAAGGCGGGACGAACTTCCAGTGCCGCATGGACTTCGATCCAATCTTCCGGGAGTGACAACGACCGTATGCTTCACAGACTTCACCCCACCCTGGTCGACAAGAGGTTCACTGATGATGATATTGTTAATGCCACGGATGGCCGGATTTTCCGGGTACGTAGGCATATATTGTGCAGGCACCGCTGTCGATCAAGGCGCATGTGGGCATCATTGGCTCTGGTATCATCGGCCTTCTCTCTGCTTTGACGCTCACCGATGCCGGCTACAGAGTGGCTATCGTTGCACGCGATCTACCGGGTGATGAATCCCAGGACTGGGCAAGTCCCTGGTGAGTATATTGCCTTGCCTAGTCTGTATCGCAACCCATATTGACAGGAAATCGAGGGCGGGCGTATCAATCTTTCCTCATCCAGACGTTGGCGGCCACAGCCTCCAGACCGAGAATTTTAAATACTTCTGGGCCTTAGCGCATAGGGATCCAACTAGTGGCGTTCAAGTATGTTGCCCAAGGCGCAGACATTCATGTGATCTCTTGACTTATCCCACCCGTGTTACGTTCAGGTTATCAAGGCAACGGAACACTACGATGATCGGGAGGATGATTCGAGCATCTGGTACAAGACAGTGGTCCCACACTATCGTGTAATTCCGAAGGAGAAAGGGCGTAAAGCTTGGATTTACATATACGTCGATGACAATCAATCCAGCATTCTTACTCCCATGGATCCAAGCGCAGCTTAAAGCACGTGGAATCACATTTATTCGGAAGACACTGAGATCCATCCAGGAGGCAAAGAAGATCACCGGAGCAGAATATATCGTGCACGCATCGGGGCTAGGAGCGTATATTCTCGCAGGCGATAAGAATGTAGAGGCCATTCGTGGACAAACAATGTTTGTCAAGACGGACTTTAACGAGTTGAAGATGCACCAAGGTTCCCACTACACCTATGTCATTCCGCGGATGTTCACCAACGGGGCCATCATCGGCGGTGTCAGCCAGCCCGGTAGCTTGGATCGCAATGTGGACAAGGCCCTACGCGCGGACATCCTAAAGCGCATCAATATCCTTACTGACGGGGGTCTTAGCTCGGTCGAGCTGGACAAGGATGTTCAGAAGGATATTGTCGCCTTCCGGCCGGGAAGAAAAGGAGGATATCGCCTCGAGGCTGAGGATGACGTAGTGCATGCCTACGGGTTTGCTGGCCTTGGCTATATATTCAGTTACGGTGTGGCTTTAAAGGTCCGAGAGCTGATTGACTCGATTGTGGACAAAGACAGGGCTCCAAGGAGCCGCCTCTAATGTACTTTTGTCCACACAAGGCTGCAATATCGGAAGTATAGAGAATCAGCGGCTCCTCAGCTCGGTACGAGGGAATTACGTATTTATGTACATATATTAAAAGAGTTTGTGGTCTAGCTATCAATCTTCTAAGGCCATATCAGCGATAGCGCCAATCCATTGTGGCCAAGCGGGAGAATGAGAAGTCGCGCGTGGCATACACATGGATCTATGCCCAAGGGCGCAGTATCCCGCGAAGAGTTTCACTAGATAATAGTAGAATGTCTAGTAAGAATTCCAGCCGGTGAAAGCTGGCGTGGCGCATGGAAGCGCTTTCCCACGAGGCCTCTCAGTAGGTTGGAATCGTCATTCAGCTAGGGCCCCTGATAGGTATATTTGTGTTATCCGCCCTTTATTGACAAGCAATTAGAAGCGAAGGGTGAATCAATAGTGGATCTGAAGCCCACGGAAGACTTGAGTACGGGGGTCCGTCGAAGTAGTTGGGGTAACCGAGACATAAACCCTAAGCGCCATGCTCAGTGGCGATGATAAGAACCGGCTTTTGCAAGTGATAGTCCTCTACCCCCGGAAGAAGTTGCCTGCTTTGTGTGCTTCCCCCTCCCCCATGCTCATATCTGACTGTTGGCCGACTCCACATACTAGCTAGCGGTATATGGGGGGGGCTCCAGGTCTAAATAATGCATGTGCTCCGTGCAGATGCTGGACTACTAGTTGTGAAGGTCACATTATTCTAAGTTCCTCGTGTCTTCCGTTGCCTATCATGAAGAAACAGATAACCTCGGAACCTGGCCCTGAAGATATCAAACATACGCAGTCACAGACTGGCGAAGGATTCGTTAGCGAAAACATTCAAGATGATGCTGTCTTCGGCGAGATTCGTGAAGGAGATACCAACTATCGTGATGTAAGCTTTCTTGTGATGTGCCTCGAAACCAGACTCGACTGACGTGGTCTAGGTGAGCTGGATGGGGACAACAGCTCTGATGATCAAAGCCCAAATTGGTCTCAGTGTTCTTTCGATGCCTAAGGTTTTCGACATCCTCGGAATTGTGCCTGGGATTATCATTCTTCTTACAATTGCCAGAATGACGAGTTGGTCGAACTGGATGGTCGGCGTCTTCAAGTTACGCCATCCTAGTGTTTATGGAATTGACGACGTGGGTAAAATGCTCTTTGGGCGAGTGGGATTTGAGCTATCCGGTGCGGCATATACCTTGTGTGAGTGTTCAAGATCCTACAGGAACCTTCCTGTGGCTCTAACCTGATACAAATATAAGATGAGTTACTCGTACTCGGGCCCACACATTTCCATCATCCAAAACATAGTCGCGCCACAAGAACTGCGTTCTTGTACCTTATTGCAATTCAAGGCAATTAGTGGGGGAGGTATCTTGCGTAATAAATATCATTAAAGTGATGCGTAAACCCCAACATAAGTATACATAGACCCAGCCAGCCACACTCACGAGTAGCTAAGATAGCGTGTTTTCGGAGGTGGTGGCTCATCGAATACTCTTCCTCTTTTTCCTAACAGTCTGGAAACTCTTTGTAGTCGTTGTGTGAATGCTTCCTAGCTCGATACTACTGGATCTTCTTACCCCAGTTTTACCCCAGCCTTACCCCAGTCTTGCCCCGATTTCCTTGAATGGGCAAATTTGGGGTCGGGCGGGAGGAAACCCCACGGAACTGCTTGCCATTTTTAGGTATGAACCTTGGGGACGACGATATGTGGCCCAGCAAATTCGACAGTCATTCAAAACATCGCGAGCGTAGAGTTAGTGATCACGGATAGATCGGATATAAAATCTTTACTGTTAGCATTACGAGAACTTTCCTGTCCTCCGGCCATCCGCATTTTAACTCCCTTTCCATTGTCCGTCCTGCTCGCAGGCTATACACACCGTATTTCCAGAATCATCAACATCAGCACAATGGTAGACCTTCATGGAATAATTGGTGGTGGCCTTAATCCACGCCCGGCACGGATGACCAGACGGTCATCGACAAAGATCGTCTCCAAGTGCTCGTCGAACGACGCATCACGGCCGGTGTCCACGGCCTCGTCCCCGAAAGCCTTTTGCCATGCTAGAGCCAGCGTTACAAGCAGAGATGAAAGCTTTGGTCCAGAATGTGGGCGTGAAAACGGTCTAAGTTTAGAATTATGCACCCACACTCTGTATCTACGCAATAGACATTATCCAGGAGACCAAAGGCCATTCAGGTAAATTCTCGTCCTAGCGTATTCATGACGTGTCCGGGGCAAAATGTATATATATCTCGCTCCAAATGCAAGCGAAATGGCCTTAAAGGCAAGGGATTAGGAGCTGGTTCTAAAGCCTTGCAGTCTATGCAAAGTATGTGGAGGCATACATATAGGAATACTATTATCTACACTACATATTCAATCAAACAGAGGTGTGAGACGGCTGTCAAGTGACAATAATCAAAGCCATGCCTACTTATACTTGCTCGGATTGGGCCGTTGGAGGTCATATGATGTTCGAGGAATGGAAAATCGCGGCCAGTTGCTTGTGTGTAATTTTCCCTTGTTAGGCTTTACTCCCGTGATGTGAAAATATTTTCAAGACATCCTCGTGTCTGATAAGATCTATCGTATATGATTACGATCATTCCGCGTTGCTCTATTGGGTTGAATATACTACCCCATCTGGCCATTGAAAAAATGGCTGAGCAGAAGCAAGTAATGACTTACAATGTAAGATATTACACTTTCATAATCTCCGTCCTTGTACCTGCAGGTTGATGCTGTCTATGGCTTCTTGCTCCCTTCTGCCCTTGAGAACCCGCATCTTAGACTGCATTCACAGCAGAAGCTTCAATATTGGGCCTGAGATATGTATTATAGCCGGATGTGGACGAAGACCCTTTGGACTGATGTCTGTGATACTCACCATATTATTTTGAAAAAAGGGGAGGGGAAACTGCTTGAATATATCCTTGGCTAGATCTGTACTAAAAGAGATTATTGTGTATATGACCTCGACTGAGACAAGGTCGGTACTGCTCAGCACACGTACTTTCCGCCTTCCCCCCACGCTCTGGGATCAAATCACTCACTGAGCAAAAAGCGGCCCTGAGCTAGCCTTATTCGGGAAAGGGAAAGTAGCATCCATGATGCATGTTGAACCAACTTGAACCCTAAGTTTCGACACAAGAACCGTCCATAAGTAGTAAGTAGTATTAAAATTGATTAAAGTTTAAGGATAGTTAGAAAACAATCCTCATACAATTCCTACATTCTGCAGAGACTTTCCTATCTTATCTGCCAACTCTCTTTGTAGTACAATTCACGGTGGGGCTCCCAGAAAAGATGAAGAAATAAAAATAAAATAGTAAAAAAATGAACCGTTACGGTTCGACAGGATTAAGGTTAAGTGTTACGTGCTTGTTTTCCAAAGGGGGAAAACGTGGTCATTGGTCATGATTTCATGATTGAATCCTGCACTGTAACCACAGTCGCGGATCGGCTTCATCATTGCTGACGACAGCATCTCCGCCTCCCGTCCCCCAGTCCTTCCCTCCCCGGTCCGCTACGTACTTACTTTTTAATACGAGTTGAACAGTCCACTGCTAATGTCCTCAGTCGGATGATTATCTTTATCGGAGCGGAGCTCCTTTCCTTTGTTTCACTTTAGGACCCTCTTACTGCGTGGCTGTGGCTTGGCTTCTTTTCCTTTTGGCCCCTGACGCCGCGAAAACATATGTACAAATAAGAAAATTACTCTCGTTGACCGATCAATTGGCCGTTCCATGAAGTTTCACTTCCTTAGTTGTTTGTGAGTTCCCTCAGCCTGGGTTTTCTCAAAGGCGCCTGCAAATCGCTTTCCCTGGCCTTTCTCGCGCGGGAGGCTTCGCGGATGAAGTGGTCGGTTCATTTTTGCAAGACACCATGTTCTATTTAGCCCTCATTCTAACTGCTTTTTACATGGATTGCTGTAGCAAATTATTATTTAATACTCCTGCTTGTGTGACTGTTCACAACCGCATCTCATGATTTTCTCACGGCGCGCGATTCCCCTCCTCGGCCTCGCCTTCTTCATCGTCTTCCTATACACGGTCAGCAGTCTTTCCCGGCAATGGCGGAATATGCCACAAGTTGTGGGCCTGGGCGATCTGGTTGCGACCCCGTATCCAACGGCGTCTGGCTATGCGAACATTTCTGGGACAGTTGATAAGCCTTCGAGAGAGCCTTACGCGCCTCGACCGCATTATGCGCCTGGTATTCCTAAACCCCCCGGGTCAACATATACGAGGACCTTAGTGGTGCCTCAAGCTGGCGAGGAAGACACAGAATGGATTAAATTGGAAATTCCGGAGTGGCAGCCTGCTGTTTACGTGGTTGACGATCTCTCGGCGCCTTTACATCCTCCCAAGAACAAGGGCCATGAGGTCATAGTCTATCTGAGCTATATTATTGATCACTACGACAAGCTACCAGACATTATTGCCTTCATGCACTCACACCAATTCGCTTGGCATAATGACGAGATATTCAACGGGAATGCTGCCGAGATGCTGCAACGTTTAAACCCCGCGCGGGTGGTCCGAGAAGGGTTCATGAACTTGCGTTGTACATGGGCGCCTGGTTGTCCTGATTGGCTACATCCAGGCACATTGGAGGAGGATGAACATAAGCAAGAAGAAACCATGCTGGCCAGGTCGTGGGGCGAAATCTTCCCGGGTGACCCAATCCCCGATGTCCTCGCACAGCCATGCTGTGCCCAATTTGTCGTTTCGCGCGAGCGCATTCTCTCCATCCCGAAAGCACGCTTCGTTTACTATCGTGACTGGATCCTTCGAACGGAATTGAGCGACTACATCTCTGGCCGAATCTGGGAATATCTGTGGCATGTCGTGTTTACGGGTGAAAATGTCGTCTGTCCCAAGGAGCACGTCTGTTATTGCGACGGCTACGGAATTTGTTTTGGAGGCGAAGAGAAATATGATGAATTTCGAAGATTACACTCGGAGAAGGGAGAGTTGGAGGAGGACCTCAAGTTTTGGCGCGGAGAAGCAGAGGCCATCGAAATCGAGCGAATCGTAGGAACCCTAGGCGAACAAAGCCACATCTCAGTGCCCGACCCGGGTAGAGATACTGAGCTGGAGCAGCTAATTTTCGAAAAGGAACGAACAATCGAGGAGATACTACGCAACGCCACAAAGCGCGGAGAGGACCCAAAAGCGAGAGCGTTAGAGGCGGGCAGACTATGGAAGGAAGGTGATGGGTTCTAATTGCCTCACGACTGCACCAAATACTTCACAACTCTCGTCCTCACTTGCCGGTCAATGGTCTTACACAAGATTATGCGCACTTTCGACATTACTGTCCCTCGGTCCCAGTGCTCTTTTCAAGTCTTTCATTTCGCCATGCATGATATACGCTCACGCTCACGCCCGCAGCCATAGAGTTACCTTCTTGTTTATAGTTCCGCCTTTGCATTGTGATCTCGGAGGCCGTGCTTTTTGCGTGACTCTCCATGCTGTTTACTTCTACCCTTCTTTCGAAATATTTGGGATTGAACGTTGGATTGTTTCATATTCGTTGCCATATGTTCCAAAAAATGTGTTGATACCTACTCCAATTGCAGTTTGGCTGGTTCCAAATGGTTATTGATATGAGCCGAGAAGCATCCATTTCATTCTTTTCTATTTTTAAATCTTTTATGTCCATTTTCAAGGGAGTAAATTGACACATTCCATCATGACGTAGCGAGTAACCGGAGTAACCCGTCGTTTATAGTCATGTGATCCTTCCGGCAGTCGACGACTTTACAGAGTTTGCATTGTCTGCCCATCCTTCAAACCGCGCAAACAACGTCATCTAGGCCGAACCAAGCGATCTGATTGATTAACTTATCGCGAATCGCGCGAGCTCATTCGGATAGACGTACTGGAGCGTTCTGCTTCCGTATCTTCGTCAGTCTTCTTGGACGACGAGATCTGGCCTTGCGCCCGCTTCACGGAAGCTCCGGGCTCATTGGCGAGTCCTGTTTTTCTTGCGAACCCGCAAGGGGACTGCGCGCAGTTCTTCGCTGAGCGTATTCATTTCAATCGGTCTATGCTACTTACTTCTAGGTAGCTATTGCCTTAGGAATTGACAAGGACGGTTGAACAGTACAAACGACAAGCCTTTAGTTCTCCTGCGGTCCCATTTGTGTGCCAAAAATAAAATCCTCCGCAACAGCCCGCCACCATCATTTGCGCGTCGCGTGGTTATAGTGAACTAAATTGATACCAGTTCTCACGGTCCCCGGACTTGATTCTCGTTTCCTCAATCTTTTTTTTCCCTAATACGTACGCGAGACGCTACTCATTGTGGCTTTCTACGCCAAAGTTGCTGTCATGACGTCTTCTGCCTCCCATCACCAACATCCTTCGACTTCAGCCGCTGAGTTTTCTGCTCATCAAACCGCTCCTTCCTCTAACATCGACCCGAACGGTAACATCGCCACGAGTGGCTATGCGCCAAATGAAAGTCAACTTGCTGGGCTGGTAGAAGCTGCTACGGCAGCGGCTGGCCAAGACGTATCGGAATGGGCCGCCGCCGCTGCAGTCGCTGCCGCTGCAGGTGCCGCCGGGCATCAGCATCATCTAGACGGCTACCCTCCGGATATTCATATCGAAGATGATAGCTTTGCAGATGCAGGTTTTGGGACAGGGCTGGGCGCTGGAAGACAGTTACGAGCACCAGGGCCATCCCCCAACGAACATAGTCAGCCTTCGGGACTGTCAAGAACGGTGTCAAAGAAGAGAAAGAGAGATGGCCCTCTCGACCCAGCCTTAACAGCGTCTGGACCTGGTGGTCACCAGCAGCAGCCCCACCATCACAGTTCGCATCATTATGGTGGTGAAAGCCTCGATATCCGGTCTGCACCTCCTCAGTCCTTATCGGAAGCGCGTGCTGTTGGTTTACATTCCGCAGCTGCTCTGTTCCGTCAGCCCTCGAGCAACAAGAAGTATACCCGACCACCTATGTCGAAGCTTTTTGCTTCACTAGAACTATCACCAGAAAACTTCCTACATTTACAAGCCGCTGCTAAGGCATATATGCTCGATGACAAGCATCCAGAACGACGTGAGTGTGTCGGTCAACGTGGCAAAGGAGACACGGAAATGGTTAAATTGAGGCTTTGGAATTGTGTGCGCCACTTTCTCGAAATTGAGGGCCATGGTGAACGTTTTTTCGGTGAAAATGTAGTCAACGAGGGCATGGGTCCCAGGACCTATGTTTGGCCCCGGGACCAGCAAAAAATCATTGCGCTGGTCATTCCACTGCTACGGCGTATGGTCACCAATGAACGACAGAGGCAATATGCAGTTGAGACGAGGAAGGGAGGTGGATCAGAGGAGCGACGACGAAGGAAAACAGAAGATAGTCTCCAGAATATGAATAGTGCCAGTCCCCCCAAGTTTCCCGTTGAGGAACAACTCCAGATGCACGCACAACATCATCCTCCCGAAGGGTATGCGCCAACACACCCCGAGTTGGGGCCGACTTCCCAAGACATGGAGTTGGGCCTGACAGATCTGCTCCCTGATGGCTATCCAGCTGACTGGGATGCCATCTCTAAAACATACGAAGCCTACAATCAAAACTACGAGCTCGACAACCTATGGTATATCTCGGGCCTACAACAGCCAGATTGGCGTGGGTTAGTAGCTGCTGTTGACAGCCATTATCAAGTCTTTCACAACGGTAGTTTTGACTGCCCCACACCATGTGAGGATGAGAATATCAACCATATTTTACATGCAAACTCTGTGTCGGGTTTACGGTGGAGGCTTGGTGGAGATCGCAATCAAGTTGCCAGGAATGAGTTGTATGTTGCCACACTCCCATGACCACTTTCCTCGGTATGTAACATGAAACTAACTCCCTTACAGTGCAAGCAGTATCACCCGCGACCTTTCTCGCATTATCCGTGATAATATCGCCACGAAGCATGGCGTTCAAACGTCTACCGACGACCACGCGTCCATGCATCCATCAAATTTCCCGCCCCTCCCAACGGGTCTAACTATGCCAAACCCCCCAACAACCTCTCAAGCGCCAATATCTTTGCGAATCAATATCATGCAGAACGGGAAACGTGTCCTTCCCCGGGTAGACCTTCCTGCAGGGCACTGTCCCGATCTTGAGGCTTTGAAACAGATACTGTGTCGTCGATTCGCGGGCCAGTTGCCAGGTCTACCCTCTGACCCTTCGCTGGACCCTGCAGCCTGGATGTCCTCGTTGGGCTGGAGATTCAAAGTCTGGTTGCCCGAGGGCCTGACTCCTGTCCAGAATGACGGCGAGTGGACGATCTCACTCCTCTCTGCCGGGAACGTAGACTGGATGGACGGTGATCTACGAGTTCTTGTAGAGCTGGAGAGCACCTCTTAGTAGTTATCTCCCATTTTCTGGGTAGCCAATGCACCCTACTCTTCTCTTTTTCCCTTCCTATTTAGGGTCAACAACAGATTTGCCTTCTCACATACCGTGGCCTGTCTTCCCTGGAGGATACGAGCATTAATAAGCTTCTTCCATCTTTGTTCTGGGCCTTCTTCTCCATCTACCTCCTTTTATCTTCTCTCCACCTTTTCCTCCTCTCTCCGCTTTGCATATATATCTTTATACCTAACCTTGCTCCTCATTTTCGGTGAACGTTGACTTCTTTCGGTTCATACCCTTTTGATGCCCATTACGGACCTGACTTATCAGGATGAGACATGATGTAAGTGACGCTGGCATTAGTTGCATTTCGGAGGTAGAATAGTGCTTTTTAATACGACTTTAAGCGGGCTTTTGTGTTTAGCGTGGTCTGAAATATAGTTTGAAGGTAATATGACTTCTAATGTAACTCAATACCTGGTTTTCAAGAGTAATAGACGAATCTATAAGAGCAACTACTATGTAGCAAGACTGCAGGGTGGTTTGTATCCGCTATCCATGTAAAAGTATATATTTCGCTCACCCCAAACGTTACCCCATCAATTTCCATAAATCTTCGCTCAACACAGCGCAGGTGTTAGTTATTGTATAACAGTTTCCATTTTAATTGTTGTTTTTCTTCTCCTTTCCGTTACTTAAACATCTTGATTACTACTTCAAATGTTATGGAGGATGGTAACCCACTTCCGAGCTGTTGCCCTAACTGTAACTGGGAAAGCCTTTATTTACTTAATACTTGGATAATAGGAAAACTTTGTACAAGAAAACCATGCCGTTCATATTTGGAAGGTTTCATCACATCAATATCTGCTGACTAGCTATATGTTATAAGATATAGATGGACATGTCGTGAGATGTGATACTAGCTCCGCTCATGACTGGCGGTTGCTAGTTGCTAGCTGACCCGGATAACGGGTCCGACGGATATAGAATATCAGTGGAGTGGTCACTGTATAAGAAACAGTTCCCAACGCAGACCGTTTACCGGTTCTTTCCGTGCTGTGCGTGATACATTCGATAAGCTGTTCTCAACCTAGAATGCAGTTTACGTTACTCCGTAGCCTTGTGGCCATGGCAATAAAAATCACCTCAGGAGCACATGGCACATGTGAGAAAAAGCTTAGGGCCATCGCCTAAAAAATCATTTTCAGCTCATGGGCTCCTGAGCGAGCTGAATGATGGGTAGTGGCACTGGGAGCCCCGCCGATCCACTGCGTGAATACAAGCCTTGTGAATATCGATGAGTGCTTGCTTTAGCTATTGGCTGGCGTTGTCGCACTGTCTTCACCATCGACCAGCCCCAGCCGAGCTTTCTTAGCTCTGCGCTTCATCTCCCGTTTCGACAACGGCTTTTCAGTCTCCTCTACAGACGCTTTTCTCTTGAGAGTGTCACTGTTGCTCTCGGATTGAGGAGCGTCCTTTTGCTTGGATGCGGCGCCTTTTTGTTTAGACGCAGGCTTGTCGGTCTTCGGTTTCGGCTTTTCTCCACCGTCAATGACATCAATAATCCCACGCCAGCTCGTGCGCTTCAACTTCGCCAACGCAACCGTTTTTCTCGCCTCCTCGCAAACAGCCTCCTTGCCGCGCTCTTGTGACAGACCCCAGACGCATGCCAGATTGATCACATCCCACGGCGCCCGAACACCCAGAGCCTTCCTGGCCTCACTTGAGATAATGATTCCTCTTCCGCGTGTTGCGCGGATCAGTGACATAGCATTACCGATGAGGTTGCGCCGGGCGTCGGCGCCGCTCCCCGTGACTCCCGGCCCGTAGCATATTTCAAAGCGAATTCCTCGTGCGATAGCGGCGGAGAGCATTTTAAACTTGAAGTGGTATGGCTGCCGCACGGAGAGATCTAAGGAAATCACGTCGCATTCCAGATTGGTGCACGCATTCAAGAGGGCCTTTTCATTGGCTGGGCGGATTGCTACTAGATCATACGCTTGGGTGAGGGTGGTAAGTCGCTGATTCTGCGTGGGGTCGGAGAGTGGTAAGTTCACGCGGGTGAGTATCGTCAGGCCCTTGGGAACATTGGTGGGAACAGGTGGGGGAGTAGGATTTGGAGGAAGCTTTCCGTTGAGGGTTTGCGAGAGGGCGATAGTTGTGTAGCCGACTGGGAGTCTGGTCAGCTTTCTTCCAAAGTGATCATCTCCAATGTTGGTCGTGTGGCCGGGAAAAATGACATACGTTCTGCAAGAAAGCTTAAAGTTGGAGAGATCTCGGGATCGTCTGGGCCGCACGGCACGTTCAGATCGTAGAACATGGTGTCTGTTTAGCTTTAAAAGCTCGAGCCAAGCCGGGTGGTCTGGAAATCGTCGTCCAAACGGTGTTTTTGGGTTCCTCCTCTTCTAGTGCATGAGAAGTATATCTTGGGAACTGTCCGAGAAAGGAAATCAGAAAATCACCCCGCGTCAATACCTTCTCCGAACTCCGGTCTAGCCTGATCGATAGCACTGCCACGTGACCCGTGAAGGCGGAGCGAAACGCTCTTAGCCATTCTGATCATCTAACCTCTAATATATAGACTCCCTCTGGTTCATCGTTGCTCGGGGCGATAGCACGGCTGCACTGTTTGGACGGGTCCCTTAGCTCCTAGTCTTGCAGCTGGTGTTGTCTGTCCTTCAATTCGGATATTTGGTCGCGACTATTCCCTCATCACTCCACCCCTCTACCCCGCCGCATTTTATATTCGACATCCGATTGTGGGCGGACTCGAAATCTGCTTGTCAGCCGCCATCACCATGGCGCGCGTTTATGCCGATGTTAACGAGCATATGCCTCGGTCCTACTGGGATTATGACAGTGTCAACATCTCTTGGGGTGTTCTAGAGAACTATGAAGTGGTCCGCAAGATCGGTAAGGCGCAACAACGGGATCTCTCCGCCGTCACCTAACTACCTCGATATGGTCGTCGTGGGGTCAGGCGGTCAGTGCGTGAGGATGATGATTCATGCTAACAATCGCTATTATAGGCCGTGGAAAGTACTCGGAAGTCTTTGAAGGTATCAATGTTGTCAACTACCAGAAGTGTGTCATCAAGGTCCTTAAACCAGTCAAGAAGAAGAAGATTAAGCGTGAAATCAAGATTCTTCAGAATTTGGCAGGTGGTCCCAACGTGGTAGCTTTGTTGGATGTGGTCCGCGACAGTCAGAGCAAGACCCCGAGTCTGGTTTTCGAGTATGTGAACAATACCGACTTTCGCACACTCTATCCGCGATTCTCCGACTACGATGTCCGCTACTATGTCTATGAGCTCCTCAAGGCGTTGGACTTCTGCCATAGCAAGGGTATCATGCATCGTGATGTGAAGCCTCACAATGTCATGATCGACCATGAGAAGCGCAAGGTGAGTTTTTCATGGCTGGATTGATGTAAATACATATACTGACCCATCTCCAGTTGCGTCTTATCGATTGGGGTCTTGCCGAATTCTACCATAAGGGCACTGAGTATAACGTCCGTGTCGCTTCTAGATACTTTAAGGGCCCTGAGCTGCTCGTTGATTTCCAGGAATACGACTATTCTCTGGACATGTGGTCACTTGGTGCCATGTTCGCATCTATGATCTTCCGCAAGGAGCCTTTCTTCCATGGAAACAGCAACTCGGACCAACTGGTGAAGATCGCCAAGGTCCTCGGTACGGAGGAACTCTTTGAGTACCTGGATAAATATGAAATTGAGCTGGACCCTCAATATGATGAAATCCTTTCCCGTTTCCCCCGCAAGGCCTGGCATTCCTTTGTCAATGCCGAGAATCAGCGCTTCGTCTCTGATGAGGCAATCGATTTCCTAGACAAACTTCTCAGATACGATCATGCGGTATGGCTCATGAAAGCTCTCTCAATTCCGTAACATGTAACTGACTGTCGTCTAGGAACGTCTTACCGCACAGGAAGCCATGGCTCACCCTTACTTTGATCCTGTCCGGCCAGAAGTGCAAGCTCAGAACAATAGGGGATTGTAAACATAAACCGCAAGCGCGCACCAGAGCCTTACAGCTATTATACACCGAAACCTCGGGTTTACTGTTTAGCGCCCTCCGCGATTATTGACAATCTGCTGCTGCTGATAAACATCGATTTAGTTTACATTTTGAGTGCCTCGGGTTGAGACAAGGAGATGGTTTTATTACAAGAAAGAGCTACAAACGGCGACGTAGCAAATGATTGTTGCGTCGCTCTGGACAAGAAACACTGAAAGCGCCATGGATGTGATGAGTTATGCCATATGGACGGAGACGACGATGATGAACAGATGACATACCCTTAATACGATGGGCCCCCGAGCCCATCTCAGCTCATTACTCTTGGCGCACCAAGTGAGGGGATTTATTCGATGGTGTTTAGAGTGAGATTAACGGACTTTGCTGCTTGTGTCTTCTGCGCAAGCACGGTGATTTCAGTCTTGTGCAGTTTCTACCCTCCCCCCTTTCCTCGTAACTGTTGGACTGTTGTCAATGGAATTTTCTTCTTCGCTATCATTTTTGCATTTCGAACATTGTCACTTCCACCCTTTGATCACATTTCCTGTCTGCAACTCCTTACATACTGCGCCATTGAAAGGCGTGAGGGTCTACATAGTTTGGTGCTTTATGAATCTGGGCTTTCTTTTCCTTTCAGGAGACTATCGAATGCATTGTGGAATAGTTCCATCCCACTTGATATCTTGAGTGCAGAGGTTATATAGATGGCGCCGGGCCTGAAAAGAATCCAGGAGATTGGTCTCCGGAGAACAATAAACAATCCTCGTCTCGATCGTATTTTTGATAGCAGCAGCATTCCTGCCGTATCAGATCCCTCTACAGAGTGCTGCTCTCACTCCATCAACTGGACGATATAATCACGTGACATGACTCATGGGCGATCGCATAAAAAGTCCAGTGAGAAGTTGACAAGACCGAAAGAAGAGCGAAAGAAGTAAAAAAAGTGGTCAATCCGAGGATTCTTTGGGACTTTGAACTGCCCGACCCATGCCTCAGGCTTAAATACTACTATAACCTCCACTGGAACCAATCGTTCTCCACCGGTGGTGTTTTTTTCTGGGCCCCGCACTCATCTTCCAACCTCTGATTCGTTCCGTTCTTTGCTCTGCGCGCCAGGAAATTTAATTGCCCGCATTCGCACAACGAGCGACCCCTCCCCCTCCTTGTTCTCTATCGCCGTTGGAGTCACCGGTGGTCAAGATACTTATCCGACGATTCGTGGCGCGATCGGCGCCTTGGAGATTTCCTCCTCCTCTCTATCGATCATTTTCCAGGATGGCCCAGCCTTCTGCCCCCCAAAATCCCAGTAAGTGCTCTTGGTTCGCCATGACTCATTACCGGCCCATCTGCGAGCTATAGATCAGAAGCTAACGGAATCGTGTGTCATGACAGCTGGTGAGCCCACGGCTCCCGTGGTTGATACTCCCCCCCAAGCCGATGACCAGACGAGAAACCAAAATGCCGACGCGGCTGCTCCTAAGGTGAAGACCGAGAAAGAATGTATGTTCCTTGTCGTCCACGAACCTGGCGCATAAGTGCGTCGACTGGCTATCGCAACGTCTGACACCAGCTCTGAATGTATAGTGGAGCGTGAGCGACGCAAGGCCGAGAAGGCGAAGAAGTTCGCTGAGAAAAAGGCCAAGGCAGCAGCTAAGCCTGCCCCTGCCCCCAAGGCCGAGAAGAAAGAGAAGAAGGTCGAGAAGGAGAAAACTACCGATGCGTACGATCCCAAGGTTATCGAAACTGGCCGTTATGAATGGTGGGAGGAGCGTGGTCTTTTCAAGCCCGAATTCGGTTCTGACAACAAGGTCAAGCCTGAGGGCTACTTCGTCATTCCTATTCCTCCTCCTAATGTTACCGGATCTCTTCACATGGGTCACGCCCTCACCAATGCCCTCCAAGATACCATGATTCGTTGGCAGCGTATGAAGGGCAAGACTACCCTGTGGTTGCCTGGTATGGACCACGCCGGTATCTCCACCCAGAGCGTCGTGGAGAAGATGCTTTGGAAGAAGGAGAAGAAGACCCGCCACGATTTGGGTCGCGAGGTTTTTACAGACCGCGTGTGGGAATGGAAGCACGAATACCACGCCAACATCAAGAACGCCTTGCGCAGAGTTGGTGGTTCCTTTGATTGGTCTCGCGAGGCCTTCACTATGGACCCTAACCTGTCCGCTGCCGTCACCGAGACTTTCGTTCGCCTGCACGAAGAGGGCATCATCTACCGTGCCAACCGCCTGGTTAACTGGTGTGTGGCTCTGAACACCTCCCTCTCCAACCTGGAGGTCGAGAACAAAGAGGTTGAAGGACGTACCCTGCTGGATGTGCCCGGCTACGAAAAGAAGGTTGAGTTCGGTGTTTTGACTCACTTCTGCTACGAGATTGATGGCACTAAGGAAAGGATTGAGATTGCCACTACTCGTCCCGAGACCATGATTGGTGATACTGGTATCGCCGTTCACCCTGAGGATAAGCGCTACCAACACCTGATCGGCAAGTTTGCCAAGCACCCCTTCGTGGACCGCTTGCTTCCGATCGTTGCAGACACCGATGTCGATCCTGAGTTCGGTACTGGTGCTGTGAAGATCACCCCGGCTCACGATTTCAATGACTTTAACCGTGGAAAGGCCCATAACCTCGAGTTCATCTCCGTGATGAACGACGATGGTACCTTCAACAAGAACGGTGGTATCTTTGCCGGTATGAAGCGTTTCGATGCTCGTTACAAGGTCATCGAACTTCTGAAGGAGAAGGGACTCTACGTCAAGTGGGAGCACAACCCTATGAAGATCCCTCGCTGTGCCAAGTCCAACGATGTTATTGAGCCCATCCTCAAGCCCCAGTGGTGGATGAAGATGGAAAGTCTTGCCAAGCCTGCCATCGAGGCTGTCGAAAAGGGTGACATTGTCATCAAGCCAGAGTCTGCCGAAAAGAACTACTTCCGCTGGATGAGGAACATTAACGACTGGTGTCTTTCCAGACAGTTGTGGTGGGGTCACCAGGCTCCTGCTTATTTTGTTAAGATCGAGGGTGAGGAAAACGACGACAGTGATGGCAACCTCTGGGTCACTGGCCGTACTGAAGAGGAGGCTCGGAAGAAGGCCGAGGCCAAGTTCCCTGGCAAGAAATTCGATTTGGTGAGGGATCCTGATGTGCTCGACACCTGGTTCTCCTCTGGATTGTGGCCCTTCTCCACCCTGGGCTGGCCCAACAAGACCCATGACTTTGAGAACTTGTATCCTACCTCCGTTCTGGAGACTGGTTGGGATATTCTTTTCTTCTGGGTCGCCAGAATGATTATGCTGGGTATCAAGTTGACCGGCCAGGTTCCCTTCAGGGAGGTGTACTGCCACTCTCTGATCCGAGACTCGGAAGGCCGTAAGATGTCCAAGTCTTTGGGTAACGTCATTGATCCCATTGATGTTATGGAGGGTATCCAACTTCAGACCCTCCATGATAAGCTTCTTCTTGGTAACCTTGCCGAGAAGGAGGTGGCTACTGCTACCAAGTATCAGAAGAAGGCTTTCCCCAAGGGTATCCCTGAGTGTGGTGCTGATGCTTTGCGTTTTGCCCTTGTGTCTTACACTACCGGTGGTATGTGATTTTCAAGTCTTCCCTAACTTCGAAGCATAATGTCTAACTATTTCCTAGGTGGTGATATTGCATTTGACATTCAGGTTATCCACGGATACCGTCGCTTCTGTAACAAGATTTACCAGGCCACCAAATACGTCCTCGGCAAGCTGGGTGACGACTTCAAGCCTCAACCTACCGTTTCGAAGACTGGCCGCGAGTCCCTTTCCGAGCGCTGGATCTTGCACAAGTTCAACTCTGCTGCCAAGGAGATCAATGAGGCTCTGGAGCAGCGTGAGTTCAACGTTGTTGCTACTACTGTGTACCAGTACTGGTACGCCCAGCTCTGTGATGTCTTCATTGAGAACTCGAAGTTCCTCCTTGCTCCTGAAGTGCCAGCTGAGGTGCAGGAGTCGGCTAAGCAGACTCTCTACACTGCTCTTGAGGGTGCTTTGACCTTGATCCACCCTATCATGCCCTTCGTCACCGAAGAGCTCTGGCAGCGTCTGCCTCGCCGCCCCAACGACAACACTATTTCTATCATGAAGGCCCGGTACCCAGAATACAAGGCTGAGTTCAACGACCCCGAGGCTGAAGCTGCCTACGAACTTATCTTGAAGACCTCTGGTGCCATCCGTTCGATTCTTTCCCAGTATGAGGTCAAGACCAAGGGAGACATCATCATCCAGACCTACGATGCCACCAGCCACAAGACCCTCTCGGACGAACTGACCAGCGTCAAGTCTCTGGGTGGTAAGTTCCTGGGCGATCTCAGCATCCAGGGTCCAGAGGCTACTACTCGGCCATCGGGTTGCGTGGTGTCTGCTGTTGGCTCTGAGGCAGCTGTCTTCCTCCGCGTGTCCAAGGAGGTCGCTCTTGAACAGGAGGAGAAGGCCAAGGCCAGCCTTGAGAAGGCCCGTGCTGTCGTGACTCGTCAGACTAACCTCATGGGCAGTGCTGCATGGAAGGAGAAGGCCAAGCCTGAGGTGCGCGAGATGGAAGAGAAGAAGCTCAAGGATGCCGAGAGCGAGACTGCTCGTTTGGAAGAACAGATTCGTGAATTCGAGAAGCTGCGGTTAGAGTAAAGAGTAGATGAGCTCTGCATATAGTTACCCTATAAAAGGTGAATTTAAGATTGTTCAAATAATTATTTTTTACCTTTATTTTTCTTGTCCTTCCTAGTACACGCGGTATACATTGTTTCCTGGGTGACGGCTCTTGGATAGTTGACATACTGCCCTGGCCCTTGTCAACCTTCTTGTAGGATATCGAAAGCAAAATATTATTCAAGCAGGATCCTTTGGGAGGCTGATCGCATAGTGGAGATGGATGTACTCCGTATGTATAACAGACAGAGGGCTGGGTGGTAATAAGCTTATCGATAAGAAACGCCAAGACCTTTCCGCCAAAACTTTTCGTTCCGCCTTTTTCTAATTTTTGATCTTCACTAGAGATCAGCCGCTGAGCAGGCACCATCTGGAAGTTTTTCCACCGCGAAGCCATATTTCAAGATGATGCTCAGAGAAGTGTAAGTTCTACCATACATCCCCTGTCATAGGATGCGTATGACGTCGGAATACTAACCGGTGAAAATCTCTGCGACAGAAAACCCAAGAATCCGCGCACGGCGCGAATTCTCAAAGCCAAAGAACCCCAGCTCATTGAAGGAGCCAAGCGCACATTGTTACTGCACGGCTCGAAATGCCCGACACCGCTCCACACGGTTCTGAAGACGTTGCACTCCCTGACCCGGCCCAACTCGCTCCTGTTCCACAAGAAGAATGAGAATATTCACCCGTTCGAAAGTGCCGAGAGCCTCGAGTTCTTGGCCGATAAGAACGACTGCGGTATGGTGGTGTTCGGCAGCAGCAATAAGAAGAGGCCGAACTGCGTGACTATGGCTCGGGTTTTCAATGCCAAGCTGCTCGATATGTGTGAATTGTTGTTGCTTCCCAGCCCGGATGGAGACCAGATTCCCTCGATGAACAACCTCACCATGAACGTTGGAATGGGTTTACGGCCGCTGCTGCTTTTCTCCGGAACCCCCTGGGATGATCCTACGTCGTCGGCGCATGTCATGCTGAAGAGCATGTTCATGGATATGTTCAAGGGCGAAACCACGGATAAGATTGATGTGGAGGGCTTGCAATATGCGCTCATGGTTGCGGCCGAGGAACCCACCGAGGGTTTGTCGCCTGTTATTCACCTGCGGTGGTACAAGATCAAGACGAAGCGCAGTGGACACAAGCTCCCACGGGTGGAGTTGGAGGAGATTGGTCCCAAGTTTGACTTCAAGGTCGGACGTATCCAGGAGGCTCCTCGGGATGTCATGAAGGAGGCCATGAAGCAAGGCAAGCGGCCTAACGAGGAGATTAAGATGAAGAAGAACATTGGCATGGATTCTATTGGTGATAAGATCGGTCGCGTGCACTTGACCAAGCAAGATCTGGGCGGATTACAGACGAGAAAGATGAAGGGTTTGAAGCGGCGTGCCGGCATGGAATCGGATGAGGAGGATGCCGATATGATGGATGTGGATGACATTTCCGAGGATGAGGGACGGAAGAGGACTAAGACGGCTTAAAAATGTATTCATTTGATGAAAGTTCCCTCTTTTTTCTATCACGCACGAGGCGTTACCGGCGGATTGGTTTCTCTGTTGACTATGCCAAGCAATATAGCTGCTTCTCTATAAACCCCGTTTGATGTTGTTCATGTGTATAGATGCGCTACTGCTCTCTACAACGAAAAAAAAAAAAATTTTCGAGTATATATACCGGCTGTATTTATAGCCCTAATATCTACTACTAGTACTACAGAGCAATTGTGGGTAACAGTAGAAAGGCTATAGTTATAAGTAGTCTTTAGTTTTAAAAATAAAAGTATACCCTTTTTGCACGTATATATCACTGTCTTAAGATATTAATTTAAGTATATCAGATTTATTTTCAGGTCCCATTAGCTTAGTATAGAGATCAGTATACTTGATATATAGATAAAAGCACTAGTAAAGTATTTTACAAATAGCATTATAACCTATTCAATTTTTCTTAAGTCGACTTCGGCAGAACATATTGAAAGCTGGGTTACTGAACCAGTATTTCCTAGTGTGACCATCAAAGACCCCCATGTTTCTCTTACTTGGATGGCTGGGGATACTGGTCTATAGTTTGTAGTCATGTGTCCAAGAGAAGCATGCTCAAGGGCAAGGGTTCTTTGACCAAGTGGATCCGGTGACTTGGGACACTGGATTAATCCCATGCTCGTCGTATCTTGTTTTCACCTAGCAGCTGCAATCCACCGAGAAACCCAGCCAGAAGACCACCAGGATTCACCCCAATCATCAGATAACCAATGCGAAGGACACCAGCGCCGCCAGTACAACCGGAACGAGTACAAGATGGTAAAACTGTCCTAGCGGTGGTCGTTGCCGATTCATCACCGCAAGCCGAACTTCCTCCCTTGGGAACACGGCTTGAGGATGATTCGGATGAGGCCCTAGGGCCAATCCACGGTTCGGATATCGTAATGGCCAAATGCTGCACCTGAGGGGAGTGAAGCTGGAGGTTAGAGTAAGATAGCAGAGGAGTAACATTGGTGGCCAGGCTACTCTGGTAAAAAGTTGATCGGATTCATGATTTTTGCTATAGCAAGACCAGATTGAGTACGCTATCGTGACGGATGTTCCCAAAAAGATATATCACATTTATCAGGACTGTGGGAGTCAAAAAACCTTGGCAGAACCACTTCACTTGTGATTGACGGGCAGTCGGCAGATTCCATGGATTCTGAGTGCTCCCTGTGACCCCAGACCTGGCAGGCTGATTACCGGAAGACTGGGAAGTGAAAAGGTAAAAATGTAATAGGGCAAACATGTGTCCTTAGAGATAGTGTTAGAATAGGAAATTGAAAGCTGGAGTTAGTCCTACACTCACGGGTTGCAAGAAACTATTCTCTCAAGTGATGAAAAGTTGATACACGAAATCCTGTGTGAGCAGGTCTAAGCCACTCATACAGCCAGAAAGCTGAGATATATGAAACCGCAAGGCCCATCTGCAGCCTCAGCAAGGTGGTTGGAACAAGCTGCTGTCCTGAAGCTAATGCAAGCGGAATAAAGATATTCATCATATATCTGGCCACAATCTTCCAGGTAAGGCCGAACCCGATCCATGCGAGAGCCGGTCGATATCGTCGTGGTATCGCGTTGCTTGTAGATGGACTCCAAGATAGCATCAGCTCCGATACTTCAACTTTGTGACGACTAGTCTGGAATACATGTCCTTCGAATGACGCTGGGATTAAGCCTAACTGGACCATTTCTGTGAGGACGAGGATCTGATCTCCCGACTGGGTGAGAATGGACTATAATGTGACGTCCTCTACTGATCCGAATGTGGGAAAGCCACCGGTCTTCAGAAGTGTACTGTAACGAATGACACACCCTGACCCAGAAGCGAAGCTTTTGCCTAACCTGTTTAACTGGAGGATCTTAATTGCTGAGTAGTAGTCCAATGCCTGGTTAAGAGGATCCCCATCAGGGAGGTTATAATAGTACTGTGCTGACCCAACAATCGCCAGTTTGGGTTGCGTTAGCATATGCGGGAGAGTTGCCCTCAGGAAGTCTGGTGTCGGCATGCAGTCTGCATCCATGATAGCAATAAACTCCGGGGGGAAGGGTCTCTTGATTTCAAACAACCCGTAGTTGAGATTACCAGCTTTGGCAAAGACCCTCGCATTTGGTTACACTCCACGGCTGTGATAGGACAGATTGGGCCTGACTTTGCATAGGTCAGCAACTGCCTCATGGAAGGACAGCTGAGTTCCCGTCGTCAAGCACAGTCACACGGAATCTTGCAGTTGGGTAATCACTCGCGCAGGCAGCACGCACGGTGTCTAAGATGATGTCTAATGTCTCCCCACAACATGGTACGAAAACTTCCACCAGCGGCAGGTCATTCTGTCCTATCAAGCGGAGCCGTGGAAGAGGGGGGTCAAGTTCTCCTTTAGCACTGGAAAGTGTGAATAATTGTTCTCCACAACATTCATCTGGACAAATGTCAGCAGCAGCAGTTGTACGTGGAGTCATTAATACTGTGATGGATAACATACACATAAATGCGCACTCAACTAAGAAAAAGCACCACATGAGGGATGTGGTGTAGACTGAAAGAATAAGACATAGCAAACGAATCATTCCATAGATTGTTGATAACCAGAGAGCGACTCGAGTAGCTGAGGGAGTGAATTGTTGGGCAATGTGGGTGAATCTTGATACTTTTTCAACTGGTAATTCCTGGATCTTGTAACGAAGTGTTTTGATTATCTTTTTATGATAATGAAAAAGATAGTTATCGCATTAAGATAGTATATAAATGACGTTAAGGTTTAGGAACGGAACAGAAAAGAAAAAGCATTTCTATAGAAACTCGGATAGAGAAATGATAGCCCTGCTTGTGGGTCTGTGACATGAATTTATACTTCCACCACTGCGGGGTTCTTCTGCTGCAGATGAAGGGCTTTTGCACAGTCAACCCTCCTGAGACTTTGGATGCATTCTTATCATCCAAGACGGTGGTCCTATCATACTGCTTAACTCAAGATGGACGCCTCAAGCAAACACGCACACTATGATGAAGAGAGACCAGCTCTGGAATCAAACAATCTCCCTTTGAGTAACGGGTCCACTGCACACGATATTCTTGAGGCATTGGACTTGGATCCGGCTTTGAATAGGAAGATGCATCTGGTGAACAATGTAAATTCTTTCGACCTATACGTACCCTGTCTTCGAATATTAAGATTAACGAGAGCAAATTACAGGCTCTGGACAAGATCGGGTGGACGCCATATCACTGGAGGCTCTTCTTCCTTTGCGGCATGGGGTATGTACGCTCGTTTGCAATCACTGTGTCTCTAACGAACCCAGCTCATGATGTTCAACAGATACGGCGTGGACGCCCTCCAGGTGTCTCTCCAGGGTATCATCGCTACCCAAGCAGCGTATGAATTTCAGCCCTCTTACCCGAAGGGTCTCACAATAGCGCTGTACGTAGGCATGCTAGTAGGGGCATTGTTCTGGGGCCTGAGTGCCGACATCGTTGGTCGGAGACTCGCATTCAATATATCGTTGTTTATTTGCTCTGCCTTCACCATTGTCGCCGGTGCGTCTCCTAACTGGGCATCGCTGGGGTTCTTCATCGCTTTCTCTGCGTTCGGCGCTGGGGGAAATCTGATCCTTGACACCACCGTTCTCCTCGAGTACTTGCCGTCCAACAAGCAGTGGCTAGTAACGGGGCTTGCGGCTTGGTGGGGGGTTGGATGTACGATTGCCGGATTGGTAGCATGGGGGTTTATGCGTGAGTTCATTCAATAGCTAGAGTGGGACTGTCTCTCACCGTGGTTATGATTAGCAAATTATAGTTGCTCCAATCCCAGCAAAGCCCCATTCATGCCTTGCACCAAAGCGAACAACAGCGGCTGGCGATACCTTATGTATACAATGGGAGCCATGATCTTTGTGATGAGCATTGCTCGAGTGGCAGTGGTCCACTTTAAGGAGACTCCCAAGTTCCGGCTAGGACAGGGGAAAGACGCAGAGGTGGTCGAGCATTTCAATCAACTGGCGGAAAAATACCATCGACCCTATCCGATCACTCTCCAGCAGCTTGAGGACTGCGGGACCATTACAACTGCACACTCTCGGTCGTCGCAGTTTTCCGTTAGCGAATTCTCAATCCATTTGCGCAGTCTGTTCTCAACGCGGAAACTCGTCCTCCTGATGTTCCTCCTCTGGCTGTCCTGGTTAATGCTTGGTCTCGCATATCCATTGTTCAACGTATTCCTGCCGACGTACCTGGCCAGCCGGGGAGTCAAGTTCGGTGTGACGAGTACTTACGAAACGTGGAGAAATTACGCTCTTGCTCAAGTGTGTAGCATTTTCGGGCCTATTGTCAGTGCATATTTGGCGAACCGACGCTTCTTAGGACGACGATATACCATGGTCATTGGTGGTCTTCTTACCAGTACGTCCCTTTTTGACTAATGTCATTTTCTTTTTATTTTGCCCCTGGCTAACTACTACTCCTTTCCAGTGGCATTTTTGTTTGCATATTCTCAGGTCACATCCCAGCAGCAGAATGTTGCTTATACGTGTGTCATTTCTTTCACCTTGCAGATCTACGCCGCTTGTCTGTACGGATATACGGTCGAGGTCCTACCGTCGGCCCACAGAGCCACCGGAAATGGGATCTCGGTGGCTCTCCACCGTTTCATGGGTGTTATGTCGGCGGTTATTGCGACCACGGCAAATACTGATACTTCAGCACCGGTCTTTATTTGTGCGGCGCTGTATGGTGGTTTGGCTCTATGTGCGGGTTTGCTCCCATTTGAGCCATGTGGGAAGCGTGCCTCGTAGATTGATTGGTATTCATTTTGATAGGTTAAATTGATCTTCTGGGATTTATGATGCACATCAGTCGTTGTTTAGAGCGATACTTTGCGGCCGTCCACCTTTATTTGGAGGCGCTTTCACACTACCAAACAAGTGTAGGTTGGAGCGAAAATCCTTGTAATCGTACGCTCAGTGCAGCTTCAGCTGTCTGCGGCACAGTTAATTCATTACGCTTTATCTCCAGGATACTATGGCAGAATACGGATAGTATTGCACGTCTATATGTATGTCTGCCTGACTGCCTGAGGACCGGCCGTGGTCAGCCGACCGCCACGTGACCAGTGACGTTTTTGGGGAGATTCGGCGCGAGACTCACATGCCGAGGGATCTTTTGCACTTGCGCGGATGCAGAAGATGTCCTTAATTGCCGCTGCTCCCCACCTGCCTGTGGTCCTGGCTTCTCAATTACTATATTTATTTTGCTCTCCAAGAGAATACTTCCCTTCCCCATCTTATGACCTCCCCATGATTTGAAACACATTGGGTGATCTCCGTCGGTGAACCTGTCCTCCCCATATCGACCTGCGCTGCTCATCCGATCGGCCTGCCGAGGTCCCCGACGAGTCACTATGGATGCCCTCTTGGTAGGATGCGATGTTACCTCACTACCCTCCAGTCGCCGCTCATATCTTTCTAATCGCTGTGTAGTCCCGTTTAGATGCTCTTGTCACCAACCCCGACCTTGCACCTCTCCTCGCGCTAGTTAAGACTGTCCGTAATGGCGCAGTATATGGCGCAAAAGTGCGGTTTCCACATGCTTTGGTGTATGTCCACGACCGCAAGAAGATTCGACTTCACTGTGAACCATAGCTGATATTTTGATGTATTTCCTTATAGAATGATCTTCCTCTTTCGCTCTGGAACGTAAGGAATCCCTTCCGGGCATGGTAGCTATATTAGATAGTGTGCTGATATACTCGATAGCTTCCGAGAAAAAGCAAAGCTTGTCCTGAAAGCCACACGCCAGCATGCCCGGAACCTCGCGACCTTCGCTTTCATATACAAGAGCTCCATGATTGTGCTGCGAAACGTGAACCCCTCTGGAGTCGGAAAGGAGGGACGATTTGACAGCTTCTTTGCTGGTCTGCTGGGAGGGTATGCCGTGTTCGGCCGGAACAAGACGAGTATTACCCAGCAGGTACGGACTATAAACACCCTAGCATGGACGAACCTGGGCTAACGTAGACTATGGTAGATCGTCATTTACATTTTTGCCCGGGTGCTGTTGGCTCTTGCCAAGCTGTCCGTGCAACCGAACATGCACCCCCTCTCCTCCCTCATAACCCCCGGTACTCGAGCCGACATAGAGAAACACGCATGGCCAGTCTTTGCCAGTGTGAGCTGGGCTATGGTTATGTACCTCTTCCGCTGGCACCCGGACTCCCTCATGTCGAGCTTGAAGAGTAGCATGGTTTACATGTATGTTTCTTTATCCTTTTTAATTCATCCAGATGGTTCCTTACTGACATTTTATAGCTATTCCGACTGCGATCACTGGGATTCATTCCGCAATCTCTTGATCCACAACAAATAGACGACCTTACATCAGTGTGCGATTTATCTTGAGCGGCTGGGTCAGCACTTTTACTTCGGCGTATAGATGGCGCTTGTGTTTTCACTTCTTGTCGATTTTTTCCTCTGTATTATCTTGATGTTTGGATGGGCCGGACTAAGATATCCTATTTGAACGGTGGTGCTGCCCACCGTGCGCAGCCAGAGTAAGCTGCTGAGTGATGAAAGCCCTCCCGCAGGCGGATGGGGGAGTTGATGCTGCTAGGGCGTATGGGCTCGATGATTGTAGATAGGCTACAGCAATTAAAGCCATACCGAATTCTGAGACCCGGATGAATCGAAAGAATAGCGGTCTTCCGCAGGAATCGGCAGCAAGTGAGGGTATCCAGCCAGCCGTGTAGAGTTTTGGCAATCTGCATACTAACGATAAAAATATGGAATTCTAAAATGAATCCCGGTTTACTGTATGGCGCCCGCAGATTCCAGGAGTTTGCCGACGTATTTATCACCACAGTCAGGGATCCGGCCATAGTGGTCTTGTGCATTGAGATCAGCACCCTTCTCAAGAAGGAGCTTAGAAACAGCTTCATGCCCATTTCCAGCAGCGTGTGATCTGCCAAGCTGAAGGGTCTGGATGAAATTTAGCTGATTGACACCTCCTTCAGCCGCGTCTCCATGGTACAAAACGTTTTGGATAGCGTATTCCAAGAACGGGAATGCTCTATTTAGGAAAGTATGCTCAAGATTTGACCTGGCGGCAATAGTCATTTGCGTGAGGCAACATTGTTTTAATCGCTCATGGTTCTGCTCTTGAAAATTCGTTTCAAGGTCTGAACAGATTTCCCTTAATCCATTCTCTCGCAAGAGAAAGTCATTGAAAGACTCGTGGATGAATTGGACTGTTTGTGTTTTGCCCTTGGTAACTTCAACAAGTCCTTTAGAGCAATCAAGAATATATCTATCCATAACAGATGGTGTTATGATATCAGGATCCCATGCTGATAGAGGTTTGATACCAGAACGAATAGCAAAGTAGAGTTGTTCTCGCCTCAATGGCTCCTTCGCAAAAAGGACCCACTGAATGCATAACAGTAACCGTTTGTTTTCGCGGCGGTCACGAGTTAAGATATCCCGGAATAGCTGGTGTAAGTCCCCAGGGATAGCTCGAAGCCGTTCCTTAAGCTCATCAACATTTCCACTATCATCTCCTTGTTCAAAATTCCTACCACCAATACCACCCACATAAAGACCCCAAGTGCCTTGTTCTGAATATCAGTGGAAATCTGCTTGGCAAGATCAGTGTCTCCGATATTCAACTCAGTATCCAAGTAGTTGGCGATATCTTGGCGGTGTCCTTCTTGTTCTTCAAGAACTAGGGTGATGCCTTTTCGAATGGTGATATGAGGATAGTGCCGGCTTGAAAGGCAGACATGGAATTGAACACCAGCCGAGGTTGTGTCTTCACCTATGATTTGGAAGAAGCTGACCATGTCTCGAATCTCATACTCGGCGCATTCATCCACAGCGTCGATAAAACAGATCAAACGACGTTGTCCCAGACGCTGCACAGCTTGTTCAAAGAGTTCTTTGAGCAACTCAATAACCCATCTGTGAGGTACCCCATTCCGTGTTGACATGGTCAAGTCGAGAGACTCAACAACATCTTGAAGTTCTGGAAGTCCCTGGAGAAGTTGCAATAACAGTGATCGATACATCCCAAGTGTAGACTTTTCCAAAATTCCACCACGTGCGTTGAGGAAGAAGGCAATAATGATATTGCTCTTCCCCTCGAGTGCACTTCGTGCATTATCCAAAGCGAACTTCATCAAGGTCGACTTCCCGGCTCAAGGTTTCCCCTTGATCCATAAGAAGCCGTTATGTTCGATGACCTTTCTGGGGTCAAGCCAATCAAGATATTCACCCTGTCTTAGCAACCATTTGCAGGTCTTCACATGAGCCTTCTTGATATCAAGGTAGCGGGCACCGATTTGGTCAAAATGTAATGAGTCAAGTAACGCACGTTTTTGTCGCTCGTTGAGTGAAAGTTTCTCTGCTTCTCTTCTATCCGGACTCACGCTGATTTCACTATTTTCTCCATTGTCGCTATGAAGGACTGCGCTAATAATCAGAAGCCTATTCGCATGTGGACAGAAGTCAGTCAGAACCAACCACCCGAAATATATTCGGCTGTTCTTTTCTTGGCATTGACTTGGTTCACAGGAATTTGGTATAGAAGATCTTTGGCGTATGCAGCAGCTGTCATCGCTGCGTACCCTCGCCATTCCTTATTGTCATGCGTATCTGCATAGTTATATATACCCCGAATGACCAAGCATGGGAAATGATTTATTAGTCCTGCTGCTTCCATTTCAAAACACAGAACGTTTTTCTCTTCTGCCAATATGTCTCGAAAGGTAGCATCCTTCATAACCTGATTTGCCGAAGCAACGAGGCCATAGTGAATTTCTAAATTCTCCTCGCGTTCCGGCCGCTCGATGAGATCAGACGGATCATCACCACAAACTGCAGCACAGCCTTTCTCTCCACTTGGATGGATAACATGAGCTTTGTAAAGCCTATCAGTGTTCGGGTTCGGCAGCTGATAGTCTTTCGCTATTCGACTATTCTTCTCCAAGACATCGCTGATTGCTTCCTGAAGACAGTGACCGCGAATTGCATATTCGGTTCTCAATGCTTTCACCGCTGTCTGTCAAAACAATGGTGGCTGATTCAAGAATCCTGTTCATTGAAAGCTTTGATCTTGGATTGTCTTGCCAAAGTCATACTGCCACACACCACCCTTGCCATTCTGAGCACTACTGACAACAACGTCCCCCAACCGGATATCATGCTTGGAACTTGGAACCCCGCTGCCAATTCCAACCATGAGACACGTTCGAATGTTTGGAAAGCTGCGTAGCATATCCCTTGCAACTAATGCTGCAGATGTTGTGCCAGATGCATTAGGCATGACGCCAATAACCACATTATGCTCTCCAATCTTCCCAAATTTGTAGGTGTTGTTATCGTTGCTAGACAGATTCTCTAGTCGTTCGTGCTCTTCGTCGAGAAAGACTGTGGCGGCGACGTGTTCGGGGACCACAGCGCAAATCCAACCGACCGTGTAGCTAGATTGACTCCGTCGGGGCCTAGGACTGTTGTCGTCGAGATTGATCTTTGTTCTTTTCGCTGTGTTGAGATCATGTTTTGGGTATTGCTCAGTGTCCAACCCTCTCTTCGGCATCGTGCAAAGGTTTGACAGAGCGACCAAGACGGAGGCTCGGGTACCAGGTTTCCTTAAACTTCAATGGAATTGATATCTCTGTGTTCATTAAGGAACACGAGATAGGCACCACTAAAATAGGAGTTTTGGCTGGCGGGAATAATGAGTCTTAACATAGCCGCCCAGCAATTCAGGGCCCCGCGCAATTCAGCCCCAGCCTCGGGGAAACCCCATACATAGCCTTGTCATGTCGGTGCAATCTGATTGGTGAATGATGTTCCACTGCGATTATAATTTCAAACCATTCAAAATCTAACACCTATCAAGTGGTTGGCTGTTATAAAAGATCATCATTACCCGCGAGACATCCTCGCGGGCCCTAGAACCGGATAGCTCAAGGTGCGGCGTGCTTAACAACTCCATCAAATGATAGTAGGAAAGTAACCCATTATAGTGCTAGAGACCGAGGTAAATAACCGAGGCTGTAACATAAGCATATCTCATAGTTATTCCACAACTGAGGTCTATTTGCCTTCAAAATGACATATCTCATTGCATATTCCGGGTCTCATTAAGACCTATCTTGTCTACTCCGCAGAACAACCCTTCCACACCTCACAACTTGCTCTTCGGCTCTATCAATCTCTCAACCTCGGCAAACTGATAATAAAAGTCCAAGCTCTTCGCATTCAACAGCGTCCCCGAGGGCTTAATCTTCTTTCCTGAAACAATCTGCTTCACCGGCAACTCAACCTTCTTGAGATTAACCGTCGTCTACACACTCGTTAGCTTGCACCCACCAGCACCTGCAGGGAGACAACTTACCGGAATCTCAGGTGTCTGGAAGACATATTTGGGGACATGTCTTGCACTGAGAGCCTTCCGAATCGCCTCCTTGACCCGTCCCACCAACTCCGGCGTGAATTTGCGTCCCGGTCGCATGAGCAGGAAGAGCATCACTGATTCATCGGTATCCTGGGGCCGGCGCTGGCCCACGCAGATTGAGTCTGCGATTTCATCGGCGAATCGCGTGTCAATTACGTTGTAGATTTCGGCGGATCCGAATCGGATGCCCGAGGGATTTAGGACTCCGTCTGAGCGGCCGAGGAAGAAGATTTGTTTGGTGACGGGGTGGATGCTGATGAAGTCGCCGTGGGTCCAGACGTCTTTTCTCATTGTTAGTATATCAGGGATAACATGATAGAAGAGTGAGGACGCTTACTGTCAAACCGGGCAAAATAGGAATCGAAATACTTCTGAGGTCCGTCGTCTCCGAGGAACTTCACTGGCATGGTTGGGAATGCAGCCGTGGCAACAATTTCGCCCGGCTCTCCATCTGGAACTGGCTTCCCCTTGACACCAGAAGCTCCTTCGTCTGCTTGGTCGTATGCCGCGATGGGGAGGCCAAGACTGGGTCCCTGACAGCCGCCTACGTACAGAGGCGTCATGGGGTTCTCGAGGCCGAAGCATGCAGCTAGATCGGTTCCTCCAGAGATGTTTGCCAGCTGCGTGCGAGCGGGGAAGCCCTCATCGTAGAACCATTCGAACAAGGATTCCGACAGGACCATGCCTGTACTAGTGACAATGGAGAGATTGGAGAGGTCTGCGATATCCCTGGGCCGGACATTGTTCTTCCGCAACTCCTGCAGATACCGCGGCGAAGTACCGAAATGAGTAACTTTGTACTCGCCCAGCAATCGGATGAGGAATTTCACATCAGGCAAGAAGGGACTTCCGTCGTATAAGATGGGCTTTCCACCGAACATCAGCCCCGTAATGGCGGACAGGTACATGATCCACCCCGTTGTCGTATACTGTAGCACAACCGACTCCGGACCATGCAGCCTATGTAACCGGGCCTCCTTATTACCGTTGAGGATATATCCACCAACACCATGAACAATCGGTTTCGGCTTCCCCGTCGTCCCGGACGAATAAACAACAAGGAATGGATCACGGAAGCCAATGCGCACAAACTCCAACTCATCCGAGCGTGCCTGGGACAGGAACGTCGCCAGCGACTGCGTCTTAGGCACACCAGTCAGATCAGCCGGAGCTGCAAACCGCGGCACAGCAACCACACCCCGGAACTCCTCGACACCATCCAACCCACCAACAACATCTCTAATCTTAGGCCGCAGGTCAATCCGCTTCCCGTTATAAACCGCAGCATCATCAACAAACACCCACTTCGGTTTCAGCTGCAGCAATCGATCCAAAATCCCCTTCACACCGGTATCAGTCGAAGCCGACGAAAACAACGCCCCCAGCGCCGTCGTCGCCAGCAACACAACCAACGTATCGATACTGTTACTCGCCACCACCGCGACCCGATCACCCTTGACAACGCCAGCTGCTTTCAAGGCCTGAATTAACCGCCCCGTTCGCTGTCGCAGCTCGCGCCAGGTAATGCTAATCGGTGGCTCGGAACCACCCTCACGAATCTGCGTCAAGGCAATTTTGCCATCTTCTTTGTTTGTGGTTGTGATTCTCAGATCGCCATTGGGGGTCCGTTCACCAGTGAAAAGCATGTTCTCGGCAAAGTTGAGACGGATGCCCTCGAACCAGGTCGGGATGCTGTCTATACGGGCTGTTTCATCGACGACGGTGGTGTAGCTGCCTTCATGAATGATGGGGAAGTAATCCCAGCAGAAGGCCCAGAAGGCGGCGCGGTTGTTGGTGGACCATTGGTAGAGGTCGTGGAATGTCTGTTGGTTTTATTATCAGATGGTGTTACACAGGACAATGCAATTTGATATGAGATTGAAGGACATACGGGGAGTTTGAGGCCCTTTTCTGTTTCTAGTTTTTGTTTAAAGTCCCACATCTGCGTGGATTGGGGGTTGGCATGTTCCCAGAGTTTGCGGGGAAGAGTGGAGGATTGGGAGGTCATGGTTGGAGAAGGCTGTTGGTGTTGTTTTTGTCTCAATGGATGTATTTATAAGGTGATACGGTAGTTAGATGATGAATATATAAGTTCAATCTTTGTTCAAAAAGTGTCAACTTGAACAGATAATTATGGTGTTACAGACTGGTACTATTTATTAAGTAGACATTGAAGATACCCCGATTTCGCCTCGGTTATCGATCGGGTTATGCGGAAATGCGGGGGAATATATCCACTGCTTATTTCCACCGTCTTGAACCCTATTTAGACTGGATTGCAATTCTATTGGATGCTAGTGATTAGATCTAGAGCAATCTGTAGAAACTGGGGGGATGTATTATAGCTATTTACCCGAGATGGCAGCACTTAATTGGTAATCAGTGTCTGGACTGGTTAGGGTTAGACTTCTGGGTTCGGTACTTGTTTCTATCTCAACTGGGAGTGGACTATGTCCACAAAATCGAATGGAGGTAGTTATATGGATTAAAATTATAAAGGCTGAACCTTTGAACTGTCTTTTATTTTCTACTCTTGTATGATTAGTCTCAAGCAATTCTCTTCGTTTCCTTTTGTTGCTTTTTGTATAGAATGATGTCCTGCGATGGCCACGGTGGTGTGTTGGTACTGATGGAGGTAATTAAGGATGAGTTGAATGACAGTGCTGCAGCTCTACTATATTTACCACTGCATCATCTATCGTTCAACATAGTATCAAATACAAATCTCTCAGAGACAAGAACCGAACAGGCAGTAATAGTAAGTACAGTAGGAGGATATATGGTGAAAACATACGGTCTTGGCAAATTGGGGAGTAGGGCATACTTTCCGCTTTCGGTAACGGATTTGGAGACATGGTCGACCGGATTTGTAAGACCTACCCCAACGCAGTTTGATCATATTTATGTGCTTCTAGGTGGGTATTAAAATTTTTGTGTACTGTGTACTATCTTAAGATGATTAGCAATCCAACACGCGTAAAATTAGAAGGAACTCCGAATATAAAATATATATATATATATATACGCAAAATAACCGAAAAGATACTCGGCCTGAATCCAATCCTTCCTCACTCACACACCACACATCGCACCTATCCCTAACACGAATTAATTCCTCACCGACTCACCATGGCGACACAACTTTTCGAGCCTTTACGTATAGGCAACATCACCCTAAACCACCGAGTAGTCATGGCACCCCTGACTCGACTCCGCGCCGACGAACATCATGTCCAACTCCCCATGTCCACCAACTATTATGAACAACGCGCCTCAGTTCCGGGGACCCTACTTATCGCCGAAGCAACCCTCATATCCGCAGCAGCAGGAGGCGTCCCCCACGCCCCGGGCCTCTTTACCGAATCGCAGATCCAAGCGTGGAAGAAAATCACCGACGCCGTGCACGCCAAGGGGAGTTATATCTTCTGCCAATTAATTGCCCTAGGCCGTGCCGCCGACCCATCAACTCTCAGGAAGGAAGGGGGGTTCGAAGTCTCCGCGCCCAGTGCCATTCCCATGGAAGATGGGGCAACGGTTCCCCACGTCCTAAGCGAAGAAGAGATCCAGGGGTTCATTCGGGACTTTGCAACTGCCGCTAAGAATGCCATTGCGGCGGGTTTCGACGGTGTTGAAGTCCACGGCGCTAATGGGTACCTGGTGGATCAATTCGTTCAGGATGTCAGTAACCAGCGGACAGATAGGTGGGGCGGGAGTATTGAGAACCGTGCACGGTTCGGGGTTGAAGTTGCCCAAGCGCTCGTTGAGGCTGTTGGTGCGGACCGCGTGGGATTCAGAGTCAGTCCCTGGAATACATGGCAGGGGATGAAGATGGCGGATCCGGTGCCTCAGTTCTCGTATCTGGTGAGGCGGCTGAAGGAGCTTGGATTGGCGTATTTACATGTTATTGAGTCGCGGGTCATCAATAATGTGGATTGTGAGAAGCGGGAGGAGATCGAGCCGTTCCTTGATATCTGGGGTCGGACTACTCCGGTGCTGGTTGCTGGAGGTTATACGCCGGAGAATGTACGTCAGGCGATAGAGGAGGAGTATCGGGATTATAATGTTGCTGTTGTCTTTGGGAGACATTTCTTGGCTAATCCGGACTTGCCGTTTCGGTTGCAGCGTGGTATTCCGCTTCAGAAGTATGATCGGGATACATTTTATACGCCGATGCAGTGTCATGGGTATGCGGATTATCCTTTTAGTTTGGAGTTTCAGACACGTTTGAAGAATTAGTCTTCGTTTTATGTGTTGGGATGTACTATGGGGATTTAGCTGAGGATAGTAAGTTGGGGTATCGGTTGTACAGTATTATATAGAACGCTATATTATATATAAGCCAGTGAAAGGGCTTCATTGTCTTTGACATAGTAAGATTCTTCTACTAGCAAAATGAGCTAAACGCAATCTTTAACAAGGACCAATAAATTGTCTCTCTCTTGAGTGTTTTATCCAGTGGAACATGGCAATCATCGTAAGGCTGAAAACAAAAATCGTAATGCGTCAGCCAGGAGTCGAACCCAGGTCTTACCCGAAACAGGGCATGTTCTCACCGTTAAACTACCGAACGCGGTCTTCCTTATGAGGTTGTGAACGTGAAGCCTTGCCCAATGCTTTTTGCCTTCTGGTTTAGGTTCTTTTCACTGACGATCATGACTTTCCTTCTGCTATGTATGAATGCCCCTCTCCTTCACAGGGAATATCTTGAATCATGTGACCAGAGGCTTATCTCATTCAATCTCTAAGTGACTCTAAGTGACTCTAATCTTGGTGCTTGTCACTTCTTAGGGTTTGTGAAGTAGTATCCTGGGGATAATATACTTTGATATTCACCACGTAAAAGATTCACGTTGTAGGAAGCTTGGTAGACAAAACTATAGAGACAAGAACAGAAGTCCCTAAGAAGATAGAGCTTCTTAGTTTCCTCTCTCGCTTGCTTCATCTCCTCTCTCATAGTCTACATCCCATCGTCTCAGTCTATCCACCCTCATACTTGCATCGTCAAGCTTACCTTCATCACTTGCGCTGCAAATATGGGCTCTCTATACATGACACGATATGCCCACTCCCCCAGCTACGAGATTTTTTTTTTCAGACAAGCTGTAAACCCCATCAACCAAGCCACGGCTGCAATGGGTGCTGGCCATAATGAATACCTGGCAGCATCGACTTTTGTTGTCCCCGGCTGTTTCCACTATTAGGAACAGGGCTCATCTTCGATTTATCCATCTGTTAAAAGCATCGATGATCCAGAGATTACAGTCGCCCAATTCCATGCCGGACTGGTGCCTTGTCAAATTGCCACCGCCAAGATAAACCAGAGGGTTAATCCTCCCATTGTTCAGGATGTCCCTTTACTACGGGGATTTCTAGAACGTTTAGGAGTATAAGTACTATACACATTAGTCTCGTTTAGAAAGCTTCATCGTACGCTTATTAATCCTTCTTGAAAAGGGATTCATCGTTCATTCGAATTGAATAAGTAAATCTTGGAACCTTGGAAATCGGTCCAGTATTCCCAAAACCTTTTACCTACCATTTTCAGCAATTATATGGGGTCTATAATTACAAACAATATACTTAAATGAGAGGCGAAGCGAGAAAACACTTTCCAAAGGTTGCGTGCGGTCACAAGTATATGCAGGAACCGACTGCTATATAGGTATTATATACACAAGCTAAACAGCAAAAAAAAAAAAAAAAAAGAAGAGATCAACAAGCAGTTCCAAAGTTTCCAAACTACTTGCACTGGTCATCATTCCCAGCTCCGCCGTCTACACAGCCATTAGGGCACTCCTTCGTGATTTTGATGTCTCCGTTGGACCCGCCCTCGCAGTGGTAGAGGAAGTTATCGTAGTTCCAGTTTGCACGATTCTTGCCATAATCATCCATGGCCTGCAAGATCTGTTGGTGGTAGTTCCCTGTAGTATGTTAATTCAAATCCAGACAAGATACACGGGAGGGGGTCGAAACTAGTACCATTATTCAGGAGAGTAAGAGCACAGTAGTCGAATCCCTCATTGCAGTTTTTCGCAACGGCCGTGGTTGCAAGTACGGCAAGGGTGGTGGGTAGGATGAGCTTCATACTGGAAATTGATGCTTGAATTGGGGGTGGGACTTGGGTAGGATAATTGGTCATGAGAAGCCTGGCGCTCTTTCTTATAGTAGATCTCCTAAGCAATCGCGCAGACTGATATTAGCCGTCCGCATGTGCGAGCCGTGCTCAAAATTACGGGGGCAACAAAAATAGGTGCTATTTCGCAAGTTACACAGCCCCTTATGGATCCTTTCGATGTTTTGCAGTGCACGCTTCTTTTCTCTTTTAGGATGTGCGAGTATCTAGAGAGTTAAAACTAGGTAGTATGAGTGCCGGCCCCCCTGCATACTTGAAGGAGCCCGGTGGGGCCGCCCCCACCGGGCTGCTCCCCGGCGCCAAGATGGGGCTAAGTGCTTACCTGGGTCTTTGGCTAGGCTAAGCTTAGCCCCAGGGTTACAGCATACACGTTACCCCTGACAGGGCGGTGTCTGTCACAGCTGAAGGATTTGAAAGTTTATCGGGACTTTTACTAACAAAAATGACGTCGTCTACCGTCTCTAGACCCACGTTCATCACATCCACATAACCCGGAAGGATCATCCTATTTCACATGGAAAATCATATTCTAAGTCACACGAAGAATACTTCCTCTAGTATTGTTACATTATTCGAAATTTCAATTAAAAAAAAAAACCCCCAACAAAGAAGAAGGATATACGGAGTAGAGCTGTATTATACCAGGAATCGTGTCTGAGAGTTGCAAGCTATGCACATCAAACTGGTATTCACTAAGGAAATTCACATACTACATTATCTTTAATAATTGGAGATTTGGTAAAAAATATTTACAGATCAACTTGCATTTTCCGAGTTGATACTCAAACATGGTGGAACATCATCCTATATAATGCAGAGGTGGAATAGCGTACAATAACTCATTCAAACAAAGCGAGGTATAGTACCACGAAGAGAGAATAAGCACTAGATCATGGAATACACATAATATAAAACAGGTCTGAGGGCCATCTAGTTGTCACAGTAGTCTCTCTGGTCATCACCTCCATTTTGGCAGTAGTTATTGCAATCCTTGACCATCTGAATGTCGTTGGCACCATTGCACAGGAAAAGGGCGTAGTCGGGATTGTGGTATTTCAGATTTTGACTGTTGGTTCCATACCATTTTGCCATGGCATCGTTCACCTGGGAATGGTAGTCGCCTTCTCTATGTCAGCCATATAGCTCCCAGGAAAGTACTGTGCCTTCCTTCAAGCACAACGTTGGATCTTCATTTCATAGATTCATACCTTTGCCGATGAGATTATAGGCGCAGTACCTCAGGCCAGTCGTGCAGTCGTGTGCGGTCACAGCAGCAACAGAGAAAGCAATAGCGAAGATGCTGAACTTCATGTTTGCGATATGAGGTCTTTGGAGAGAAAGTGTAAAGATGTGTTCGGGTATTTGGAAGAAGAGTGACTTTGAGTAACTTCTGGGGAGGCTGGGAATACTTTAAATATGTCAATTCTTGAGGAGGGTCGTTCAGTGGCTGCCACTGACGAGGGCTTTTTGATATAACGGTAGGGAAGTACTAGTAGTATCAATGGGGCTACATGAGCCGAAGGGTTTCACAGGGGCCCCGTCGCACTTGGTTTCTTACGCCTTTCGAGTATTCGATTTTCATTTGTTTCTTTTTTCTAATTTTCTCAAGCGATCTAGATCTACATCCAAATGTGATTAGTACAGGGGGCCACGGGAAGCATGTCATGCATTTTTCATTTCTGTTTTCTCATTTTTTTTTTTCTTTTCTTCTTTACAATAATTTTTTTTAGTCATGCTTCGTTTCGTATGCGCGATTTCCACAATCTTTTGAACTAAACGACCTGGGTGTGGATACCACAATGCCACAATGATCAGCGTCGGCCCCCAACATTCCCCATGATCTTGCACTTCTTTGCTACTGTCAGTAGTGTCATAATGGGCAATCGATACGAATATCCCGTAATCTAGTACTTAGCCATCCGGTTGTCTCATCCACCTACGGCTGAGAAATTGATGCATGAATTTAGAAGCGGGACGTGGTGAAACGCTAGATTAAGAGGTGCAAAAGGCTAAAGGGTCCCTCCCAGGATTGAATTCCGATTATAATACCACAGAGATAGATTAGGCCACTTGAACTGGTATTGCTTTTTCATGTAAAGTGATTTTATATTTTGCGATAGATTCAAGAAGAGGAGGATTGCAAGAAACCTCGGGTGTAGAGCCGCCTAGAGAAATGCTACTATTATCAACGACCAACGAGGCACATTTATATAGAGAGTTGGATTCTTTTTACTAGACAAGCATATGAGTCAAGGTGTCAACCAATTTTAAATAGCTAATTTTGTATTGAATTAAACGAAAACATGAGTTGATTTCAAAGCAAAAGTATATCCATATACACAAGAGTCAAGAAAGACAAGAGGACCATGTCTTCTTGTGGTCCTGATGACATGGAAAGATCAAGTTTGATATTTACACTATAACAACCAGAAGGATGAATGGGGGCTTCCTGCTGTAAGGAAGAAGGCTCGCCTATGGGCTAGCCGTCACGCTTTAACAGACATCGAGATCCGCAGAGTCAGGGCTGGGCTCCCCATTTGACAGTCCAAGACGGAACTTCAGCAGTGAGTTTCCATCCGAATCTTGAAGACCACCAAGGTAGTCACTCCAGCCAGTCTGACTGAAAGCAGTCTCCCCCCAATGCTTTCCGAATCCGTGGGCAAGGTCGGTCCTCAAGGATTCATCATCTGTCACCTTTCCAGGATATGAGAACGTCACCTTCAATCCAACACCAGATATATCGCGCTTGTTCAGCTCTGACTCTCCGCCAAACATAGTTTCATTGAACCTGAAGGAGATAGCTGATTGGCCATTGCTGTACTGATCAAACGCAAGATCGTGTGCCAGATTGTTCAGCTTGGCTCCTCGGACCATCATGCGATGCGTGAGATCAGGCGAGTCAATGCTTCGCTTCTGGTGGTTCAAGGATGAAACATCCACGAGTTCGACCCCATCATATTCAAGACGGGACCCTTCCACGGTTCGGGCCATATTCAAGTGTTCAATATCAGGTAGACTTCGCTTGTCATTGTGGGCGCGGCCCTCTTCAAGCAATCCCGCAAGTCTAGTGGAGGCGTCGCTGCTCATACCTTCGATAGTGGGATCCGGGATCCTGCCATTCAGACCCAGAATTCCTGAAACATGCGCAATGCCATGTTCAATATCGTCATTGTAGATCGAGCTGCCGTAAATTATGATTTCCAAAACGGCCGTGATGGCTAAGCCAAGCTCCGCACAACCCGCCCCGGAGTTGGATATGGCACAGAAGCCTTGTGCAGCCACTCCAGACAGGACTGCGATAACATGGCTAGATTGTGGTTAGCATTGGATTCATTGATGACAGAGAAAAAAAAGAAAAAAACTTGGCTATACCTACAATGCTGTATATTTCGAACTAGAAAATCTGGGATTCGACAATGCGCGGCAGTTCGACGGAGTTCGACTCTCCAGGTCCATCACGGCGCGCTTTGAAGGGTTCTCGCTTCGAAGGTCCAGAGCAGTGGAGATTTCCCCCATACGGCTCTCCAGTTCGCGAGTTACGGCATCCTTTCCTTGCAGCGCCGAAGGTCCATCAGTTGAGGAACGAGCAAAGTTATCTCCCTCAACAGGAATGGCTGGCACCAAGGATGCCAGTCCAAGAATTGCCGTGATCGGGATTAACATGGTGGGCAATTGATGCGAGTCAAAGCAAAGTAAGGGAGACAAGAGGTGTGGTGTATGGAATGGTCGAAGAACCTTGGAAGGGGTTGAGCTGAGTGTTATATATGATGATATTTGACTGACCACTACGCAATTGTGTGGCTGATCACGATGGGACTTCTACTTGCTGAATCATTGGTATCAGCAGGTAACTGCTTTTCTTTTACCTTTTTATTTTTTAAATTCTTGAATTTTATTTAAATTTCTTTCTTTTCTTTTTCTTTTCTTTTTTTTTTTATAAATTCTTTGTGAGGTTACAATTTTTCCATGGCCCCCATTTTGATGAACAGACAGAAGGATTGATCGTCATCCTCATTCTCCATTTTATCTTGTTTATGCTACTGGAGTGGGGACACGGCACAGGCCCAATGACTAGTACATAATATCACCCTTTATTAACGCAGTAGTAGAACTCTTGTCTTCTCTTTCTTCATACACCTTCCACTACATTGGCCTCGCAAAATGGTCCCCACCGAGCCAACAATCCACCAAAGGCCCCAATTGGCTCCAGAACGATCTTCCTCGTCTGCCTTGTCTCGGCGAGACTCAAGGATTAATCGGACTGTGGGAATCACCCGCAAATGGCTTTGGTCGATGCTACCAATGTAAGTCATTTTCATCCTCATCCCGTCCTTTTTAATTCTGATATCCAGATTAACTCTTCTCCCAGGGTACTTGTTGTTTGCGGCGGAGGCCCCAACTTTTATTATTATTCGTGCTTGCTCTATATGCGATGGAGCCGACAGGAGCACCAAGTATGTCTAGATGGATATAGTTCCACAGCCTCGATAATACTCCCGCCACTCCTGATTTATATGGCTGCGTTTATCATTATTGAGTGCGTCTTACTGTCTTGATCCTCTGGAATCATAGCGAAAAAAAAAGGGAAGGGAATAAGCATTTCGTCGTGCGGGAACGAACAGAATTGTGGCAGTGTTTCCAGCTTTCTCCACCTCGGTACATTTGATCAACCACATGGACGGACTTTTTACTCTCAATTTGAAACATATGGAAGTCGAGTCCGGCCAAGTGATAATATGATGCTACTTACTCCGTACTCTTAAACCTAATACACACACCTGGGGCCCAGGGCCAGGGTTGAGCTAGCCCCACCGATCCCGCAGATCTTTCAATGACCTCACGGTTGATAAAAATAGGAGATGTAGTTTCTATCATGGCATTGAACGACCTAGACCTGTAGGGGGCCAGAATCAAGAGAGGACATGAGTGGTTTCTCCAGAAGAGGGGAAAGAGTCGGAAAGAAAATAAAAAGAAATCAAGCTGATCTCCGGAGAGGCAAAGCATCTGTAGACTGTGCCTGACACCGGTACCTCCGGATCCCCCCCTATAAGGAGGCCATTCCTACATTGTGGACTGTTAATTTGGTAATCTGCCTCTCTCTCTCTCTCTCTCTCTCTCTCTCTCACTGATCAAACCCAAGCAAAGATCTCCCCCACAATATATCCAACAAACCCCCAACATGAAGGTCATCTTATCAGCTTGCGCTCTTTTTGTTTCTCTATCCACCGCAGCAAATTGTCAAGCCGGTCTTGATTACTGCGCGTTTAATTTAATGGGAAAAGGTAATGATTCGTCCCTGGTAATTATGTTGTTCATCTCAGTTTACAATTCTTGCCGGACGCAGGCAACTATCATGACGAGATCTACGATGCCCTCAAAAATGCCGACTGGCCCATCGACCCTACCAAGGTCAATTTCGACTACTACCTCTATCGCTGCCATGATGATGGGACAATCTCGAAGACTGAGAATTGTCCCTGGGGATGCGTCGACGGTGGCGACAACAACGATGACTCTTGCGAGTAAGAATGTGTGGGTGTGGGCAGTGGACTCCTTTCTAAGGTCCTGAGAGCTCAATGGGTATATAAAATCATGTCTCAAAGAACGTATCATATCTGATGCTGAAAGAACCGATTTGTTTTTGCGGACCTGTAAATATGTTAAGATGTTTTCCCATTCAATTATTTGAATTAATTCCTTGCACTTTGACGTTCCACTTGCATGACAATATCCTGCCCTATGGGCAAGTATCTATATTGAACAATCTAGATACCATAGAAGGCCATGTAAAGTTGAAGCCCATTATACAAATCCGTAGCTAATTCTCGACAGCATTTCCTCATATGGGGCAATCTTCCTGTCAATTTGTATATTCGGACTCAGGATAATGATCAATAGACGATGAGAATATAAAGTCCGCACTGGAGGCTACATTCGCGGCCAATATCATACACCGGCCATTTTCGTGAAACATCGATAGTAGGGTCCAAGAACCATAGCCATGGCCCCCTTCTAGAAATGTTCCTGCCATCTACCAGTTTTCTCGCCTCATAGATCTAACTTTCTATTTTTGATTTATTCTATTTGTCTATAGATTATTTGACTGCATACTTGCAGAAGGCGTCTGCAACGGACGTTAAGCAGAAAGGGAGGAGGCAGAGGAGGAGGCAGAGGAGGCAGAGGAGGAGGAGGAGGAGGAGGAGGAGGAGGAGGAGGAGGAG